>NC_092875.1:106914587-107187087 GCF_028372415.1 Notamacropus eugenii
TAGCTGGTCTCAAGAAGGCAGGCACCTCAACTAACTTTGGAGAGTAGATGTCATATGACCAAACTGAGCCACAGGAAACTGAGATTAGCAGTCCACTTAGCCTGCTTTACCCAAGAGCCCCTTTTTCAGAAGCTTTAGTGATTTAAAAAAAATGGTATTTTATTTTTCCCCAATTACATATCAAGAAAATTTTTAGCATTCATTTTTGTAAGATTTTGAGTTCAAAATTTTTCTCCCTCCTTCCCTCTCCTCCTCCTCCTGGCAGGCAGTTTGACATAGTTGATTTTTTTATTTAAAAAAAAATTCAGCAAATATTCATTAAATACCTGCTGACTTCTTTCAAGACTCAGCTGAAATACTAAATAAAAGATCTTATCCAGCTGTTAGTGCGTCTCTCTGAGATTACCGTGAATGGGTAGATGAGAACATTTTGTTCCAGTGGCTGAGAAGGCAGCTGAAAGAGGTGCTTAGAGCTTGGAAAGAAGTCAAAGACAAGGTCATCCACTCCACTGGGGCCATTGTCAGTCATCTTGACTTTCGTCTTGTCTCTGGACTTCAATGACCCTGGAAGAAAGAGTGAGGCTAAAAACTTTGTGCAACCCTGCCTCACTTAAATCCAGTTCAAGAGCAAGTCAAGACATCACTCATTCGATGATCAACTCTAAATAACTCAGCTCTTCTCAGCAACACAATGATCCAAGAGAATTACAAAGTACTCATGAAGGGAAAAGTTATCTACATCCAGACAAAGAAATGATGGACTATTAATGCAGATGGAAGCATATTATTTCCTGCTTATTTTGTTCTTTTTCACTTTTTTTATGTTTCTTCTTTCACAACTGTGACTAATATGGAAACATTTTTTACATGATAGCACATGTATAAACTATATCAAATTGCCTCTCATTTTCAGAAGAGGGGAGGGAAGGGAGAGAGGGAGATAAATTTTGAACTCAAAGTCTTGTAAAAATGAATGCTAAAATTTTTCTTGACACGTAACTGGGGAAAACAATAAGGACTATAAAAAAGAAAATAAAATACCAAAAAAAAGTCATCATTCATTTGTAATAAATGGTCTTCTTGGAAAACAAAGGACTACCACCACTACCACCGCTACCAGCTCTGAATTGAGAAAGTCAGAGATTCAAATTGTCTTCCTTAGGGAAGGGAACAAGTCTTTATTGGTGTCTGCTATGGGCCAAACACTGTGCTAAGTGCTTTATAAATGTTATCTCATTTGATCCACATTATGACCCTGGGAGGTAGGTGCTATTATCTCCATTTATCTTCCAGATGAGGAAACTGAGGCAGACAGAGATTAAGTGATTTGCCCAGGGTCACACTGATAGTAAATATAAATTCTGAGCATTTTCTCTGTCCCCCATGCCTGAGTGTTCTCTGTTCTCATCACCAACTGGTTTCCCTGGCTTCCTTTAAGTCCCAATTAAAATCCCAGCATAGTGGATAGAGTGCTAGGCCTGAAGCCAGGCAGATGAATCTTTCTGAGTTCAAATCTGGCCTCAGATACTTATTAGTTGTTGACCCTGGGTAAGTCACTTAACCCTATTCCTCATCTGCAAAATGAGCCAGAGAAGTACTACAGTGCCTTTGCCAAGAAAACCCCAAATGGGGCCACAAAGAGTCAGACACAACGAACAACAGTAAGCCTTTTCCAAGTGTCTTCTCTCTTTTATTTCCTATCTATATATATGGATATATAAAGCTTTATATATAACAAGCTTTATATATAGCTTGTTTATATGTGTTTGGTTATTGTCTCACTGATTAGATTGTGAACTCCTTGAGGGCAAGGACTATCTTTGCCTATTTTTGTATCTCAGTCCTTAGTGCAATACCTGGTATATAGTGGTATATAGTAGTACATAGTACATGGTAAATGTTTATTGACTGACAGAGAAGTGTGTGAGGTCAGATCTGAACTTAGCCTGATTTCATTTTCAGTGCTCTATCCAACTACTCTGGGTAGATTTCACCAAAATGTAAAGAACTTCCTAATGATTAGAACTACCTAGACATGGAATGGAGTGTTTGCACCATTAATGAGTGTCCTGCTACAGGAAGAGTTCAAGTAGAGATTCTATAACCATTTGTCAGTGGGGTTTTAAAGGAGATTCATGCTTCAAGTAGACATAAGATGATTTCTTGTTTCCCTTCCATGTCTAGAACTTTATGATTTGACATAGTGTTTTATCTTCACCATATTCTTATGGTGACCAGAGATCATGGTGACTTGAACCAGAGTCCTGGTCATGAGTGCAACCCAGTCTAAAAGAAAGGAAGAAATGGTCACGTCACATGACAACTATCTATTTCAGGACCCTCAAATCAAAGACTTTCAGAGGTGGAAGGCACCTCAGAGGTCAACTAGTATAGCCCACCCAACAAGTGGTCATTGGCAACTGCTTGAAGACTTATGAAAGTGGCCATCTCACTAGCTCTAGCAGTTCATGTTGCTTTAGTATAGCCTTAATAATCAGGAAATTCATTATAGAGAAATGACATCTGTTTTCCTGTAACTTCTTACCATTATTCCTACTTCTGCCTTTCCAGAACAAGCAAAATTAGTATATACCTTCTTCCCCATGACAGCTTCTCGGCTATTGGTAGATCCTTTAAGTTTTTCCTTTTCCAGACCAAACATACTCAAGTTCTTCAACTGGTCCTTAACTATACTGTCCAGTCACTCCAACTATCTTGGCCATCTTGTTTACTATCTGTGTGACCTCGGGCAAAGTAATTTAGCTTGTCTGGGTCTCAGTTTCCTCATCTGTAGAAAGAGGGGGCTGGACCTTAAAAATCCCTTCCACTCTAAATCCCATGAAGACTTAGATCATCTAATCCGATTCCATCATTTTAAAGAAAGAGAAAATGAGGCACAGAGGGGGAAGGTGATTTGTCAAATACCTCAAAGTCAGTAAGAGGCAGATCAGGAATTTTTGTTAAGAATTCTGAATCCATTGTCCTTTCCTCTGTACCATGCTGGTTACTCCCACCATTTAGCAGATGAAGAAATGGAGGCTCCGAAAGGTGGTGACTTACTGAAGTTAACATGGCCAGTAAGTAGCTAAGCTAGGACCAGAGCCAGGTGTTCTGAAGCCAAGTCCAGCACTGCCTCTGTTTTGCTCAATCCCCGGTGTGCCGCCAATGTGGAATTCCATTTTTACTCAGCTAGGAAACCGTCCAGGATCTGGGATGCAGATCTCTAAGACACAAATCTTATTGAGAAATAAAATGCAGCTGTGCATTGTTACCATGGCTACCAAAGGCACCTGTTGACTGTGTGGAGTATGGAATTAAGTGAGAAGTCATCTTGACTATTTGAAGTTTGTAATCTAAAGTCCAGTTGCTAAATTTCATGCTTGCTCTGAGGAGTAGAGTGGAGCCAGTCACCAAGTATCCTTTATCCTGCAAAGTTGGATTAAATGTATCAGTGGGCACAGGATCAAAGGAAGTCAACCATCACTTATATGTGTAGATCAGTTTACCTATTTAAATCTCAGTTTTTTAAGCTACAAAATGATAACTCCCACAGTTGCTCACCAGAGTTGTTATAATGGTAGATCACAAAATGTTAGAGTTTGATAGTTTTCTAGGCCCTGCTCCTGAGCCTACTGACACTGAGGCTCCTGGAGAAATTCTTTCCCCAAGTTGTGTGGCTAGTTAATGGCTTATATTTCTACAAGTGACAAAGGATTTACAAATATAGTCTCGTTAATTCTGCTAACCTGACAGGTGACAAAAGTATTACTATTGCACTTTCTGATGAGAAGACTGAAGCCCAGGGAGGAGGAGTGATTTGCAAGGAGACATCCACTTAATAATTGGTAGAACCAGGATCGGCCCCCACATTTTCTGCCTCAGCCCAGTGTCTTTTCCACATCCCTAGTAGTAGATAAGTAACCTAATGGCCAGTCATTTCAAAGTGCATTTCAGTGAACCTGATCTTTGGAATAAGGACACACCCAAGACTGACTTTGGTAAGTAATAGTCTATGCCAATCAAGGTACTTCTTGAGATGGGACTAGAGAGGGGGCTCAGTCCTTTATTTCTCATGCCAGTGGCAGAACCCATAAAAAAGACTCTAAAGTTTCACTGGCTACAGAACGCCCTCCTCTGCACATCCCATTCCACCCCAGAAAATCAAGCTCTTTTTTTTCAGTCCTGGCACAGGGTCACAAAAGCTTCCAAACTGACTGCCTCTAAGAAAGAAATGGTTTCTGGGATCTCCTCAGGAAATTTCCATGGACCAGAGATGGTAGTCATATTCCAATTGGGAAGGACTGGGGGGGAGGGGAGGAGGAGCACAAGGGGAAGGGAATGTGATCACATTGGACTGGCAAAACAGCACTTTACGTGAGATCCAAGAAAATTTAGCACTGAGTTGTTCAGCCAAAGGGCTTTAGCCAGAAACATCTCTGGTTGGGTCCAAACAGGCCAACTAAGTTTTTGGACCACTCAAATATAGAAATAAATAAATAAAATAAAAAGAGAATTCCAAGTATTTGGTATTGTGACTGAAAAATGAATAAGCTTTTTAAAGAAAATTTCTATTTTTCATTTAAATTACACTTACATTTTCTCACTTATCCCTTTCATTCAATGGTTGGAAGTAGTTGGTTAGGTTAAATAAAGATTGAAAGTTAGCTAATCATTGGATTTGAAGCTAGGAGGATCTGTTGAAGTCATTTAGCTCGACCCCTCATCTTAAGGTAAAGGGCACAGAGACGGAGAGAGTTCAAGTTATTCATGAAAGGTCACACAGCTAATAAGTTAGCAGAGCTGAGACGTTTTTAACTGAAAAGAAAAATAAGGAAATGCATGAATCAGGGTTCGGTTTCCTTGTCTATAGTGAAGGATAAATCCTGTGGGCGTGTTTGAGGTAGATCCCATGACTTGATTCCAATCGTCCGTTGATGTAATGCTTGGACTGCTCCAGAGTCCCTCCCAGGAAATGCATACAGAAGACACGAGCATGTTTTTCATTACTCATGATACTTGAGTGGCTATAACCAAGGCAAAATCATTCACCTAAAAGAAATAAGTGATCACCAAAGGGATTACGATTGGGATTACATTAGGATTGTAGACAGAATCCTAAATCACAAATTTGTTCATTGTTCCTTTTTTCCCTCCAGATATTATCTGTTCTTTCTCACTCAGCTTTGCATTACCTGGAAAGTCTTCTTTCCCCTGGAGCATTTTCCACCCTGCTGCTGTTGCTGAATGTTTTCTCTCCTCACGCTTCAAATCAGCTTAGCTCTGGAAAGGGCATCTGTTTGTTCACTAACATTGTTTCACTCACCATTTTGCTAGACCCTAGATGGGGTGTCTCCCCTAGTGGAATGTCAGTTGAAGTCCAGGACTTTCTAGCTTTTGTATTTGTAGGTACAGAGTCTAGCATACTACTTAGCACAGAATAAATGTTTTTAGTCCATCCATCCATTCATTCATCCATCCATCCATCTATTAATTCATTCATCCATTCAGTTGTACAGATATAGCTTTAGAGTGTTGGGTATAGGACAAAAAGGTTAGTTGTCCTGAGCTCAAAATACTGGTGACATGAGAAAACTGCAGCATGTATAGAAGCATGCAGTGATGCATTTCTACAGTCCTTCAAGGGTTACAAAATGCTTTTCTTACAATGACTCTTTGAGGTAGATATCCCAAGTACTATTGTCCCCATTTGGTAGAACTCTGCAAGTTTAAGGGACCTGCCCATGGTGATACAAGTGTCTGAGGCAGGATCTGACTCAGTTTTTCTGATTCCGAGTCCAGCTTTTCTTTCTGCCTTCACCATGTAGCCCTTCACATAGTTCAAGAAGCATTGGATTAGAAACTAGACCCCTCCAAATTCCATGATGGTGCAGAGAATAGAATGTGGGATTTGAAATCTGAACTGGCTGCTTCAGACACTTACTAATTATGTGACTGTGGGCAAATCACTGAACTTCTCTGTGCCTCAGTTTCCTCATCTATAAAATGAGGATAATAATAGTACTTGCCTACTTCCAATAAGATAAAATTGACATCGACAAAATAGGAAATAGATAATTTTATAAAAAGAAATTAAATAACCCATTTCTTTAAACGTCTTTGCTCTTACTATAACAAGTAAACACATTGATGGAGGCTCTTGAGTTATGATTTTAGGGTACATAGATTCAAAGAGCACCTTGAACTTGATTTAGCCCTCCTCTGAGACACTTACCTGGTGAATTGAGGGTGTGACCCTAGGCACTCTCTCATAAGAAGTAACAAATTATACATGCATAAAATATGTAAATTGTTGTTATTGTTTGTGTCCAATTCTTTGTGACCCAATTTAGCATTTCCTTGGCAAAGATATTGGAGTGGGTTGCCATTTCTTTCTCCAACTCATTTTACAAATGAGGATGCTGAGACAAAAAGGATGAAATGACTTTCCCAAGGTCACATAGGTAGTAAAATGTCTGAGAATGGATTTGAAATCATGAAGATCAGTCTTCCTGACTTCAGGTTTGGTCCTCTGTCTGTGTGCAACCTAGCTGTCCTAATACACATGTGCACACACACACACATATACATATACATGCACACATAGTGTTATTCTATAAAGCCTTCACAAGTCTGTGAGGTATACAATAGTAGTAGTACTGTTGTCTCCATCTTACAGGAGGGAAAATTGAGGCTAACTTTAAGTGGTGTTCAAGATATCTAGTTAGAGGCAGAGCCAGGATCAGAACCCAGATGTACTGATTTCCAGTCCAGTGGTCTTTATAGTACGTTACTCATTGCATGAATGACCTTGGAGGCAGGAAGGCATTTCTTTTTTTCCACTCCCACCTACCAGACTTACTTACCTTACATTTCATCCTCTTAGGTCTTTGTTAGAAGTGATGAGACTTACTATTACTACTCTAATCCAACTTCAGAAATCTTTTGGAAATTCAGAAATATCCATTTAGAAAATATTATGAGACTTTAAGCAGGATAGGAACCTAATTTTAGAGACCATCTAGTTTACCACCCTGGCAGCTAGGTGGTATAGCAGATAGAGTACCAGGCCTGGAGTCAGAAAGATTCTGGCATCAGTGCCCTATGTGAACAATGGTCCCAATAAAGCCTTGGATTCATGGTGGTAGGAGAAATAGTAGGGCAACTAGGTGGTGGAGTTGACAGAGTACTGACTACATGAGTTCAAATCTGGTCTCAGACATTTACTAGCTGTGTGGCCCTGGGTAAATCACTTAAACCTGTTTGCTTTAATTTCCTCATCTGTAAAATGAGCTGAAGAAGGAAATGGCAAACCTCTTCAGTATCTTTGCCAAGAAAACCCCAAACAGGGTCATGAAGAGTCAGACAGGACTGAAAAACAGCACCCTCGTTTATCACCCTCATTTTACAAATGGGGAAATTGAGGCTCCAGGAGGTTAAGTAACTTTACCAAAGTCACATAGGTATTAGTGGCAAAGTTGGAATTCAAACCCAGTTCTCCTGACTCTAGAGCCAGGGTTCCTGCCTATACCATCGTACCACGACTGCCTCCCTAGATTTAAGCAGAAGGGGACAGAAGGCAGATTAAGCACCCTTCTTTGCTTTTGTTGGGTGAATAGAATATGAAATACAATGATTTGGAAATCTCAGCAAAAAAAAAAGGCCTGGCTCTTTCCTCTCCTTTTACATTTTCACTGTCTGAGTAAGTATCAGTAGTACTGGGAACTCTGCAGGCACCATAAGGCAAGACGCATAGAAATGTGGAAAAGGACCCCGGTGTCGCAGATGTTTACACAAGAGAGAACTTACATTTCTTATTTGTTGATGCTGACTCACACACAGAGTGGTTCTCATGAATACATACTACATACACATGCATTCAACGGTATGCATAAGACAGATTATATATACTCATGCACATATATACATGACTCTATGTATGCGTATACAGATGTATGCACACTCTGTATACAAACAAGTAGGGATACACTCATACATAGCTATATACCCATACCATTACACACATGCATACATATTCATACAGATACACATTAGTACATACATACCTGTAGTGTTATGTAGAGGCAACTAGGTGGTGAAATGGTTAGAGCACTGGACTTGGAGTCAGGTAGAACTGAGTTCAAATACTCCTTCAAGACATTAGCTATATGACCTTGGGCAAGTCACTGTTTTCCTTATCTCTAAAATGAAGGGGGTTGGACTTGGTGAACTCTAAGATCTCTCTTTGGGCAGCCAGGTGGCATAGTGCATACAGAAAGTGCCAAGTCTTGAGTCAGGAAAATTCATCTTCCTGAGTTCAAATCCAGCCTTACACACTTATTAGATATGTGACACTGGGCAAGTCATTTCACCCTGTTTGCCTCAGTTTGCTCATCTGTAAAATGAGTTGGAGAAGGAAAGGGTGAATCACTCTAATATCTTTGTCAAGAAAACCCCAAACAGGGTCACAAAGAGTTGAACATGACTGAAATGACTGAACAACAAGGTCTCTTCCAATTCCAAATCTATAATACTATGAGGCCTATCTGATTATAGAAACCAGATATCTGACCTCTTTTGGTTTATTTGCATAATAAAGAGCACTGGATTTGGCATCTAATACCTGGGTTGGGATCCTGGCTTTGCAGCTGTAATCTGTGTAATCACAGCTAAATCACTTCATCTCTTTCTCCATTTCTGTATCTGTAAAATGAACAGGGTGGATTGTAGATGTCCCATGGCCTCTCCCACCTCAAAATCCTTGAAACTATGCTTCAAAAGTATTAACTTTTTTGATCTGCAGCTTCAAGGAGTCAGAAGCAATTTGCCCTGAGACCCTGATAAAATGGGAGAGCACAGGCAAAGATGAACACCAGCAATGCTTTGAAACCAGTGCCTGACTCACCAATTACTGGATTCCCTTACGGAAAGTCTGAAGTTGTGCTAAGAGGCTTAGTGATGAATGACTGACAAAACTCAACCTGTTTTTTTCTTTCAAGAAAAAAAAATAAAAAGAGAGTAGAAATTTCTCTGGCAGCAAATGTGAGACAGAAACACGTGAGAGGGCTTCAGCCGCTGGTCCTGGCCACGGCTGCTGCTCTAAAGTTTCCATTTCATTGTGGTGACTTGCTTGGCCCCACGAAGGAGAACTGAGCTTCCATAATGAAGCCACCTCCACCGAGTCTAGGAATAGGAATTCAGTTGTGTTCTCTGATTATCATGTGTCACTCATGACAGGGATTTTAACCATCATAGAGTTTTGAAGGTCCTTTTACCTGAAGGTAGTAGGATTTGTTTGTTTCTTGACCCACAGCCAGAGGGTGGAGCTGGTGGATGGCAACACTTCACTGTGCTTGGGACCATGGTGACAGAGAGATGGACAATTCTGCATAAAGCTGGTGAAAAGAATAGTGAGCATTGGGCCCTGGTTTTCTCATCTGTAAAATGATATTCTTTGCTTAGATAATTTCTAAGGGTCTTTCCAGCTCTAACCTTCTAATGTTTTTTTATTATTATCATTAAATATTAGCATTTATTAATAATTATTTTGTATTCAGTTGTTTCAGTCATATCTGACTCTTTATGACCCCTTTTGGGGTTTTCTTGGCACAGATACTGGAGAGTTTTGCCATTTCCTTCTCCAGCTCATTTTACAGATGGGGAAATTGAGGCAAACAGGGTGACATGACTTGCCCAGGGTCACACATCTAGGTAAGTATGTTTGGCTGGATTTGAACTCAGGAAGATGAATCTTCCTGACTTGAGGCCTGGTACTTTCTCTATACACTGTGCCACCTAGCTGCCCAAAGAGAGACTTTAGAGGCAACCAAGTCCAACTCCTTCCTTTTAGAGATGAATAAAACAGTGACATGCCTAGGGTCACGCAGCTAGTCAATGTCTGAGGCCAGATTTGCACTCAGGAAGATGACTCTAGCCCCAGTACCCTATCCACTGTACCACCTAGTTGCCCTAATAATAATTGCTATAACAATTTGAATAATGGTACAGGTAATTCAATTATGCAATTGTATATAATAATAAGTAATATGTGATAATAATTAACATATTAAAATAATCTAATATTGTGCATTCTTAGGTCACTCGCATCTCTAACACAATGCCCTGTGCATTGGTGCAATATTAAGCATCATAAGGTTACTTCTAGTTCTAACACTCTGTGCACTGTCCATGGTTAATGATTGAAACCAAACTGCCTTGAATCTTCTCTTCTACATGCCCAAGGGGGTCTCTCTCTAATCTATGCTAATGAAGAAAGAATATGATGACTCCCAGATAATAACCATATATTAGAAATAAGAAGTTGAATGATGTATTGAAATGAATACTGGACTTACTCTCAGAAGATGTCAGTTCTAGCGCTGACTTTGACATTGTACAAGATGTTTGACTTTGAAGAAAAAATCATCCAAACTCTCTGGGTCTCAGTTTTCTCATATGTAAAATGGGGATAATGATGTTTTTATTTTTATGGGAAATACTTTATAAACCTTGAAGTGCTAGAGAAATGTGAATTTTTACTATTAACTGAAATGTCCCAGAGAGAAGACCTTACCTCTTGCTGCCTGATCTATTAAGTAATTTGAGTCATTACTCAAGTTAGTGGGGAGGGTTGTTTTGGACCCCGCAACTTGTTATTCACAAATCACCAATCACAGCTCACTGTGGACTCAAGCATACATGAAGTAGCCCTGCACTAGGAAACACAAATATTTTTATGTCCACTTTATGATTAAGACCCAGAGAGGTCAGAGCAAGGATCTGAACTCAAATCTCTTGACTCTAAGTTGAGCATATGTTCCTCCACATCGCCTTGTTGACTACCTAGTGTTTATTGATCTTACCAAGCATTTTCTTTAAAAAATATCCCATGAAGTACAAAATGCAAATATTATTGCTTTCATGTGTAGAACAGGGTGATCATAATGGTGATCAACAAGTTCAAACAGTGAACAAGCCATCCAAGCACCATTAAGGAAGCAAGTATGCTTAGCTGATGAAAAGAAGATTTGGTTGGAACATAATGCTTGTCTTAAGGGTCCAGAACCTATTAGTGCCACAAGGGATTAGACTTATTCTGTTTGTACAGAGGGAAGAAACAGGTCAACCTTTCAGAGGGGCAGCCTTCTTCTTGAACATAAAGAAAACACTGCCTAAGAATCAGAACTAGTCCTAAATGGATTGGCTTACTTCACAAGGCAGTGGATTCTCATCACTGAATTTTTAACCTTTCTTTCTGTTGCATGAGATGGAGCCTCATTGACACCTCTCTAGTGGAGTAGAAAGAGCATAGATGATCAGATCACACTGGCCACTCTCTATAGCCCTCTGATTTCCCTTCTGACCCTGAGTGTCTATCTCTTGAGTCATTACAGTAATGAATTCTCCCTTCCATTCAACTGAATTCATCTTATTATACTTTTTAAAATTTTCTTTTAATGAGGAAGTCAACAAACACAAATATTCAATATACAAAGGAGAAGAAAAAAGAGAATTGCCTATGCAACTGATTTTCTGTTGGGGAAGCTTTGTTTCTTAAAAAGGGCTAAAAATCAAATTTGACAAGGCAGTGACAAAATTGGCCCATTTCTGTCCTTTTCAGAATTGATGATTCCTTTCTACGGTGTATTTTAAAGTGTTTTATTGATGGCCTCAAAAAAAATTCTCACAACTTCTTACCTTTGTGTCATCACCCACTAACTTACCTCCCTCTTCCTTTGAAACAAATAAATAGAGTCAAGAAAATACTTCAGACACTGGCCACATTTAACAATAATGATAATGATGATAGGGCAGCTAGGCGGTGCAGTGCATAGAGAACCAGTCCTTGAGTCAGGAAGACTCATCCTTTTGAGTTCAAATCTGGCCTCAGATACTTCTGAGCTATGTGGTCCTGGGCAAATCACTTAATCCTGTTTACTTCAGTTTCTTCATCTGTAAAATGAGAAGGAAATGGCAAATTACTGCAGTATTTTTGCCAAGAAAACCCCAAGTGGGTCAGAAAGAGTAGGACACAACTAAATAACAACAAACATTTATGGAACACTTGCTACGAGCATTTAACAATTTTTATCCCATTTGATCCCTGCAACAACTCTTTGCTGTTGGGAAGGAGGGAGGGCGGTACTATTACTATCCTCATTTTACAGATGAGGAAACTAGGGCAGACAGAAGTTAAGTGACTTGCCCAGGGTCACACAGCTAGGAAGTATCTGAGGCCAGATTTGGTCTCTAGGCCTGGTCCTCCTGTTTTGCTCCATCATTTTACTGCCAAGAGGAAGGAGACTTGCTTCAGCATCTGTCTTCTGAAGTCATGATTAGTCAATCCGTGGATCAGGATTCTGTAGTCTTTCAAAATTGTTTTCCTTAAGACAACTGTGATCTTAACGTCTTCTTTTTCTTTTGGTGAGGCAATCAGGGTTAAGTGACTTGCCCAGGGTCACACAGCTAGGAAGCATCAAGTATCTGAGGCTGGATTTGAACTCAGGTCCTTCTGATTTCATGGTCACTGAACTATGCACTGCACCACTACACCACCTAGTTGCCTCCATCTTAATGTCTTCTTAAATGATTTTCACTTCCTGAATAACAAAGTTGACTTCTGAACATATTGTGTGCTTCTTATACCAGGTACCAAAATGACTAATTACCGCTGTGGGTTCCTAAGTTTTGTAAATGAGTGTGTCACTTCCTCATTCTTGGCCTCAGTTTCCTCCTCTATGAAATAAATATGTTGAACTAGATGATCTCTAAGGACCTTTCTGGTTGCGAATTGTAGAACCCCTCTGAGCTAAAAGACGTCACCTAGAAGTCATATTTTCCCCAGGGCCAGTAGTCTACACGGCCTATTTCAGCCTCGCTTCTCTGCTCTCCCTTGAGTCTCACTCTCCTCACCTGCACTCAAAGGGCTTCTTCTTCTTCTCCTCCTCCTCCTCCTTTTTTTAAAACTATTTTTTAATTGATGTTTTCTGTTTCTCACCTCACCCTTATATCCAGTAAATCCCTTCCTTTTCCCCTCCCCCTCCTGGAGAGCCATCCCATATGACAAACCTAGTGTTGTTGTTTTTTAAGAGAAGAAAAATAAATCAGCATAACTGGTTAAGTACATTGAGAAAATCTGAAAACAAGGGCAGAGTCTAACATCTGTGAACCACCCCATCTACTAAGGGGTAGATTGGGGGTGTCTTCCCATATCTTTTTATTCAAATTCTACTAAAAGCTTACATTTTATTATACAAAAAGCAACATACAAAGGAGGCTAAAAATAAGGGATGAGGGAACCCAGATAGAAGAGAGGAAATCCTGAGACTGAATCAAAGGATGAGTGAGATGACATATACCTGGGGCTCTTACTACAATAATCGTCCTAATAAGGGAGTATCTGTATAGACAAATTCAGGCTGAGTGAAAGGGAGAAAAATGTCCTAAAAATTAGAATTGTCCCTAAGTAAATTGGGGAGGTAGTGGATTTCCCTCCCCTAGAGGTGTTCAAAAGGAAATGGATTTTTTTTTAATTGGAACATTATTTTTAATCTGTGGAATAAAACAAACATTTCCATAACAGTACATTTAAAAAGATGATTGTACTGCAAATCTTCTATGCACAATTAGCTATTTCTTTCAAATATACAACAAAATTATCATGTAAATTTCTTATTTTTCTTTGTCAAAGAGGTTTCTTTAGTCATATTTTGTGCTTTCCAGCTGCAGGATGCTACGATTCTGTAATTAAATGAACAAATGAACCTTTTCCCCAGGCTGGAAGACAGCATTTCCACTTCTTTCACTCCTGCTGCCCTTCTTCCTGTAGCAATGCTACCTTCCACCCGGTAAGTCATGGAAGGAGGGTACAAATTGATAATAGGATCCCTAGATTTAAATCCCAATGTGAGCCCTTATTAGCTGTGTGACTTTCCGCAAGTCACTTCCATCTTCAATGGGGAAATGTGAATAAAAGTCTATGCTTTACCTAATTCATAAGGCTGTTGCATATTATAAAATGAGAAAACAAGTGAAAAGATTTTGTAAAATTGAGCTTTTATTATGAAGATCAAAACAAGGAAAGGGAGCTCTATTAATTGTGTTTTTACATCTTTAGAAACATAGAATTCAGTACAGTTTGGAAGTAGCAAAAATAAAAACTAATTTTCTAACAAAAAAGGAAAAATGAAGTCATTTAGTGCTATAATATGTTTCTCTGTATACAGGTGTGTATTTGTGGGGTGTTTTAGGGGGTGGGGGTCAGGGACAAGTAAAATCTGAAGAAAAGGAGTCTGGTTTCTCCCTCTGTTTTGCTTTTGTAATATAAGTATGCTGTCTCCCATTTTTGAGAAAATATTGCACCCACTGTATCTACCTTAATAGAATGTAAGCACCAGTAGGGGCACAGAATGCTACAATTTTGTCCTTGTTAGGCACATAGTAGGCACTTAAATTATGATAGTTTTATGCATTTTCTTGTCTTCTACAATAAAGGAAGAAAGATCATAGGAGCATTGATTTGGAACTAGAAGATAGTTTGGAGAACGCCTAGCACAAGCAGAAGGTACAGAAACATTAAGTGATTGGTTCAAGGTTACATAGATGGAGGAGAAAAGATCCTGGTCCTCTGGCTCCAAATCTAGAGTTCTTTCCACCTTACCATACTGCTTCTAAAACAGTTAGTGAATGAATGAATGAATAAAAAGGCATTTATAGTGAACTCAATACATGTAAAGCACAGTAGTATGTGCTGAGGATACAAGTGAGCCAGTTCCTGTTCTAATAGGAGCTTACATTCATAGAGGGAGTAAGTGAGAAGTCACAGAGATGGTGAGAGGAGGCTTCTGGTTGGTGCTATTTAACTGTTTTAGTCATGTCCATCTCTTCACGATGCCATTTGGGGTTTTCTTGGCAAAAATATGGGGGTGGTTTGCCATTTCCTTCTTCAATTCATTTGCCCAATGAGGAAACTGAGGGAAATAGAGTTAAAGTGACTTATCCAGGGTTCCTCAGCTAAGATGTGTCTGAGACCAGATTTGAACTCAAGAAGAGTCTTCCTGACTCCAGATCCATCACTCTGTCTACTGAGCCACCTAACTGCCAGAAAAAAAGTCACAGAGAAGTTGATTGACACAAGCTTCAGACTAGTAAAGGCACTGTTGATTTAATTAAGGTTCCTCCTAAGAGGAGGGGATGTGATAGAATTGCAAGAGTATGCATGATGGGCAGGTCAGATCTTAAGTAGATGGCTGGGGAGAAGCAGAACTGGGCAGGATACATATAGTAGACATACCACATCTTTACCAATCAGAGCAGCATGAGGAGCCCCCAATGTGAGAATTTCAGAAGGAAGAGGATGTTGTGGGCTAGGAAATTGGTAGAACTGGGGAGATGTTGACTAACTCTCCACATCCTCAGAACACCAGTCAGAAGTCTGCGTTGAAGCTGTTGGTACAGAACTGCGGCAGTTTGGGTTAATTTTGCCTCCAGGTGTATTAGCCTGGGCCCCAGCAGTGGATCATTTGGGCAAGAAAAAGAGTAGTTTTTATGATTTTGCAGGAAGCACCTCAGAACCCAAGAGACTTCCTTGCTGACTACTCTCTTTGCCTATCGCTTTTATCTGCTCTGGAACTAAGGGACTGCTTTTACCTTGGGGTATTTGAATATACATTTATTAAACGGATTATTTGTTGGAACCCTCAGGACAGAGGGTTAAGTCACTGAAGGCATAGTCTGTGGCCCAGAGGGTGTGGTGGCTCCGGAATGCATCATCATCATCATCTCATCATCCTTGAAAACAGAGATAGTCTAGTATGTGATATAAGACAGCAATGCAAACAATTGCAATGTAAGGTAGAATAGATAGCACAGGGCAGCTAGGTGGGGCAGTAGGTAGGTCACCAGTCCTGGAGTCAAAGAAGACTTATCGAGTTCAAATTCAACCTCAGACACTTACTAGCTGTATGACCCTGAACAAGTCACTTAACTTTGCCTCAGTTTCCTCATCTGTAAAATGAGATGAAGAAGGAAATGGCAAAGATACTGTAGTGGTGTGCCATTTCCATCTTCAGCTCACTTCAAACCATTCTAATATGTTTGTCAAGAGAACCCCAAATGGGGTCATGAAGAGTATGACAGAGACATGATTGAAATGACTGAAAAACAATTACAAAATTAGATGTGTTGTAAAAACACATTGTTATTTAAAGGAGAGAGGAAAGAGGAGGAGAAGAAGAGAAATCCATTAGGAGGAAATCAGTGATTACTTTCTGAAGGAGGAGACATTTGAATTGGGTCTTAAAGGATGGAAACATTTCTACAAGTAGAGAAAGTGAAGGAAACAATTTCAGGTACAGAAAATAACAGCATGAGCGCAGAGATGAAAAAAGAGGGCATGGGGCCTGTGTGGACGAATGAATGAGAAACCCATTCTACCTCAAGTACACAAAGAAAAAGTTACACTGTTAGTAGCATTAAAAACAGAAAACAAATAAAATAGCCTAGAGCCTTTAAGAATTCTGTCAAAATTAAATTTTAAATGCTTTTTGGCTGAGTTATGATTTGGAGTTCTCTTCCATCCTTGCCTTCAGAAACAGTGTGGATGACCACCTGGCCTGTCTTGCTCCAGAAGACCATTGAATAGAAATCAGAGGCTGACAGATTTCAAACAAAGTAATAATATGTTATCAGCTGGGATGGAGCTTGCTAGGCGGTGCAGTGGGTAGAATGCTGGCCTTGGTGCCAAGAAGACTTGAGTTCTAATTCTATCTCAGACACTTATGAGTTGTGTAACCCTGGGTAAGTCACTTAACTACTCTGCCTCAGTTTCCTCATTTGTAAAATTGAGATAATAACAATAGCACCTACTTCCCAGGGTTGTTATGAGGATCTAATGAGATTATAATTGTTAAACATTTAACAGGGTGTAAGAAAAGTGAGGTTTTTTTTTTCTTGGAGTTTAGTTTCCCAGGCCCATGCTAAACTGTAAGCATCTGAAGGATCAATCTCCTTTGAAACTTGGTAATTCACAGCTATGCTGAGTCATATAGGTTGGATGTCTTCTGGCTCTGACCTTATTAGTTATAAACTATACATACTGAGCAGTTGGTATGTTACTTTGGGGCTCACTCATGAGGAGAATGTTTGTGATATGAACAGACAAGTCTCCGTGTAGTGGTTGTTAAGGGGCCCCTTGGCTTTGTGAACCTTGATGTTGGTGATAACCTGGTCTTGTGATTATGTATCTATTACTCTGTTCAGACAGTTGGAGTCTTGTCTATTGGATTCTTTCCTGAATGCTTACTTCTACTAGGGGCAGCTAGGTGGTGCAGTGGATAGAGCAGCAGTCAGGAGGATCTGAGTTCAAATCTCACCTCAGACACTTGACAGTCACTAGCTGTGTGACCTTGGGCAAGTCACTTAATCTCAATTACCTCATCCTGGGTCATCTCCAGTCATTCCTGATGAATATCTGGTCCCTGGATTCAGATGGCTCTGGAGGAGAAGTGAGGCTGCTGACCTGCACAGCCCTCCCTCCCTCAAAACAAAGTCAAGTGCAAATCATGTCATTGTTTCTCTCTCAAGGTCTTCTTCGATAACGAAGGACAAACACATACATTTCTTTCTGCTTATATATCTTTCTCATTGTTTGATTAAAGTAAGATTATTCACCCCTTCAAAGGTATCTTTCCTTTAGAAAAGCAGATCAAGAACCTATGTTAGCAGCCCTCCTCTGTGCTGTGTTATTGTTCTTATACCCCACAACAGCTGCTAGTAGCATTCCTGCTACACAGTGCTTGACACAGTAAGCAGTATATCAATATTAGCTATTATTATTAGCTATCATAACAGAAGTTAAGTGGTATGCTCAGGCTCATGCACTTCAAGCTAGATTTAAATTCAGATCTGTTTGGCTCCAGGTACAGCACTCCTGAATCACTTAGCTGCCTTCTTCTCAGTCAAAAGATCTATCCTCTCATGCTAGAGTACCAGCTCTGCTCTTAACTAGCTTATGTGACTGCTGACAAGTCCCTGCCCTTCACTGGGCTTCAGTTTCCTTCTCTTTAAAGTAAGGGAGTTAGACTTGGTGACCTCTGAGACTCCTTTTTAGCCCAAACATTATGTAGGAAACCTTACTTAATTTCTAAGGCTTTGGCCATATTCTTAGTAGGAACCTTTAAAGGTACATAAGGTTCATGATTCAAATCAGCGTAGGTGTTTTTTCCATGATGCATTCTTGTTAGCCAGCTCAAAAAGAAGGGGAAAAAGGAGGGGAAGGGAGAGCAGTTGCACAATGGATTTTGTCAAGGGTAAATTTCTCAAGAAACTTACAAATATGTATATGGTCTGGAGGGGAACATAGGATCTTTGAGAAGGCAGCCTGGGGAAAAGGACCATAGGATGGCTCATGGATTCAAATATGCATAACTCCTCGTTTCTTAGTGAGTCAAAGAACCAGACTCTTGACTGTGGCATTTCCCACACCCAGTCATATGGGCTGTCTGCTCAGCTGCTGGCCAAGCACAACGCCCAATCTAAAACCACTGATGAACTGACTCTTCCCTTGGCCTCTACCTCTGAACAAGCACAACCTGCCGTGTTCTATGGGATATATGCAGTAACAAAGGAAAGAGTGCTGTATGGGCCATATTGTACATGGATGTAAACAGAGAGCTAGACAGCAAGGGGTAAAAGTTCATGGAAATAAATAGGGATTAGACAACACCGCAGCAAAACGCTTCAGGAAATAGACTGGTTACTTTGGCTTCATAGTACAGAAACACCTCACTTACTCATTCCTTTAACAATCTCGGATTTGATATAGAACACGGAAAGGAACAGAAGAGGCCTCCAAGAATTCCAAATTAAGAGGAAAGTCTATTCATTAAAGTCTCAACTGCCATTCTCATAAGAGAGACCCTCAGGACTTATTGGCTTTTATTTTATACACTGTTTTAATCAATTTGGTTGTCTTTCAAACTGTATTAGAAGCACTATTGGTCCTGCTCATTCTGTTACACCTAGAGACACTTAGAGGCAGGTTGTGGTCAGGACTGGAGGTGAAGGAGGCTTCTCATGGCACCACTGGAGATTTCCAGGACCATTATGGCTGAACTGAGAGGGAAATGAAGCCATCAGTGAGCCGATCTGACTTTCTGAAGGACAAGAGACAGAAAGGGGCAGGCTGTAGGTTTATATTTACTGTATAAGATTGGACTCAATATTTTAAACACATACAACGTTCAGCAACAGGGAAGATCAAAATCAATCAATCAATCAATCAGTCAATCAATCAATCAATCAACCAAGCATTTGTTAAACTCTAGGAACCCTTGATAAGTACTTGGAATACAAAGGAAAAACAGTCCCTCCTTCAAGGATCTTACATTCTAGTAAAGGAGAAAATGTGTTAGTAATTAGGTACACAGAAGATACACAGAGAGTAGATGGCAGGCCATTGCGGAGAGCAAGGTTTCTTTCTGCTTCCCTGAGCCAGTGGTAGCTGTGTTGGACAGTGTGGGGCAATAATAGAAGCAGACATATAGACAGTAATGAAAGATTAGTCTGAGTATTAGAGAGGAGAGAGAAATGTTTTTCTTGTCCCACTTTCTTTTTTCTTTTTTTATTAATTAATTTATTTTTAGTTTTCAATATTCATTTTCACAAGATTTTGAATTCCAAATTTTCTCACTATCACTGCCCTCCCCGCTACCTGAGATGTCATATATTCTGATTACTCTTTCACCTAGTCTGCCCTCCTTTTTTTATCATCCTCCCTCTAAGCCCCTTCCACTTTTCTTTCTTGAAGGGCAAGATAGATTTCTGTACTCCATTGCTTGTGTATCTTATTTCTCAGTTGCATGTAAAAGCAAATTTTAACATTTGTTTTTAAAACTTAAAAACTCCCTTCTTCCCTCTCCACCCATCCTCATTGAGAAGGCAAACAATTCAATATAGGTAATACATGTGTAGCTACGCAAAATACTTCCATAATAGTCATGTTATAATAGACCAACTATATTTCCCTCCATCCTATCCCATCCCCCACTTATTTTATTTTCTCCTTGGATCCTGTCCCTTTTCAAAAATATTTCCTTCTGATCTCCCCTTCTCCAATCTGCCCTCCTTTCTGCCACCTCCTCCTCTTATCCCCTTCCCCCCTACTTTCCTATAGAGTAAGATACCCAATTGGGTGGGCATGTTATTCCCTCCTTAAGCCAAATCCTATGAGAATAAGGTTCACTCACCTCCCCCCTTTCCCTCTCCATTGTGAGACCTTTTGCCTGTCTCTTTTATGGGAGATAATTGACTCTATTCTATTTCTTCCTTCCTCCATCTCCCAATATATTCCTCTCTCACTCCTTAGTTTCATTTTTTAGATATTATCCCTTCATATTCAACTCACCTATCTATCTATCTATCTATCTATCTATCTATCTATCTATCTATCTATCTATCTATCTATCTATCTATCTATCATCTATCTATCTATCTATTTCCTCCAACTAACCTAATACTGAGAAAGGTCTCATGAGTTACAAATATAATCTTTACATGTAGGAATGTAAATAGTTCAACTTTAATGAGTCCCTTATGGCTTCTCTTTCCTGTTTACCTTTTCATGCATCTCTTAATTCTTGTATTTGAAAGTCAGATTTTCTATTCAGCTCTGGTCTTTTCATCAAGAATACTTGAAAGTCCTCTATTTCATTGAATGACCATTTTTTTCCCCCTGAAGGATTATACTCAGTTTTGCTGGGTAGGTAATTCTTGGTTTTAATTCTAGCTCCTCTGACCTCCAGAATATTGTATTCCAAGCCTTCTGATCCCTTGATGTAGAAGCTGCTACATTTTGTGCTATCATGATTGTATTTCCACAGTACTTGAATTGTTTCTTTCTGACTGCTTGCAATATTTTCTCCTTGACCTGGGAACTCTGGAATTTAAATACAATATTCCTAGGATCTCTTTCCAGAGACAATCAGTGGATTCTTTCAATTTCTATTTTTACCCTCTGGTCCTAGAATATCAGGGCAGTTTTCCTTGATAATTTCTTGAAAGATGATGTCTAGGCTCTTTTTGATCATGACTTTCAGGTAGGCCAATAGTTTTTAAATTATCTCTCCTGGATCTATTTTCCAGGTCAGTGGTTTTTCCAATGAGATATTTCACATTGTCTTCCATTTTTTTCATTCTTTTAGCTCTGTTTTATAATTTTTTGCTTTCTCATAAAGTCATTAGCTACCATTTGCTCCATTCTAATTTTGAAGGAATTATTTTCCTCAGTGAGCTTTTGAACCTCCTTTTTCATTTGTCCAGTTCTGCTTTTTAAGGCATTCTTCTTCTCAATTACTTTTTGGGCTTCTTTTGCCATTTGGGTTAATTTTTTAAGGTGTTATTTTCTTTAGTATTTTTTGGGTCTCCTGTAGCAAGTTATTGACTCATTTCATGATTTTCTTGCATCACTCTCATTTCTCTTCCTATTTTTTCCTCTACTTCTCTTATTTGATTTTCAAAATCCCTTTTGAGCTCTTCCATGGCCTGCAACAAATTCATGTTTTTCTTGGAGGCTTTTGATGTATGATCTCTGACTTTGCTGTCCTCCTCTGGTTGTATGTTTTGATCTTCTTTGTCACCAAAGTAAGATTCTATAGTCTGAGGTTTTTTTATTCTATTTACTCATCTTCTCAGTCAAATACTTGACTTTCTAACTCTTTGTCAAGATAAGACTCTGCTTCCAGTAAGGGTGGGTGTACTGTCCGAGGCTTCAGGGGTTTTATATCAGCTACTTGATCCCCCATTGCCTGTGGGTCCAGAGCTGCTGCTACTATGCCTACTGCCCTGGGGCTGGGGCCAGACCCTGGACAGATTGAGTCCTTCTCTTTTACCCAGGTCCCATAGTTTTCTCACTGACCTTTTTTCAGTTTGTGGGTTGAGAAGTCTGGAACTGCTATGGCTGCTAGTGATTCAGTCCTCTGATGCCTGCTTCAGCCCATGTGTGCTGGTGCCACGTATGATGGACTGTGCTTTGCTCTGTGCCTGGTGTGATATAGCCTTCTTGTTGACTTTCCAGGTTGTCTTGGGCTGGAGATTTGTTTCTTTCTGTCATTTTGTGAGTTCTGCAGCTCTAGAATTTGTATAGAGTCATTTTTTACAGGTATTTGGAGCGCTTTGTGGGAGAGCTCAAGGAAGTCCCTGTTTTTACTCTGCAATCTTATCTCTGTCCCAATGTCCCACTTTATATAGAAGACAACTGGATTCCCCTATCTTCATCTGCATTCAATTTATTGCTATATGTTGTTTTGGTTGAAGTATATGAAGAAAATATTGTCTTACAAGTTGGAAAAGGGAAGAGTATACTAATAGGCAAATAATGTCTTAGTATTATTATAAAATAGTTTTCAACTCATGACCCCTCTAAAAGGGTGTCAGGAATCCCAGATCATTCTTTGAGACCTACTTACTGCCCTCAAGTGCCTCAGCCTCTTCTGGGTGCCCAGAATATGCTTGCTGATAGACTTGTCACCAAGATAATAAAGTCAGCAAGCTGAACAGAGTTAGGTTTTTTTAAGGGTCTCTGCCTCCTGCCCTTTGACTGACAATTCATGAGATGTTAATTATAGGTACTTGTTAAAATTCAAAAGTGATTTTGACCCCTTATTTTTCTGGGAAAACCATTGAGAACATTCTCATTTCCTTTCCTTCTTTGAATATTTCTGGATCATCATACAAACTTTTCCCTCCCTGTAGTCTTTGAAGATGAGGTTGTGTGTCTCTCAGTCTTACCAAGGGTACTCTAAGGACTTAAGTCCAGGTCCATTTAATTCCAGCCCTGATCTCTACCCATGCTATCTACCATACTGCCTTTCCTGATGACAGCTACATATTTTAAGGAATTAGTACATGAATAGTAGTGAGGGATCCTGAGCTTGGCACCATTGATCTTTTCCCTCATTGATATAAGGAGCAGATATGAATGGGTCAGTGCCCCAGGGTTTAAACATCCTAGGGCAGTGGAGTCACTTTTCTAGACCTCTCCTTCTTAGGGAATTCATTTAGGGAAGAGATGGTGTTTTTGCCTTTGTATCCAGAACTTTTTTGGACAGTTCCTTGTACATAACAAATACTTAATAAATGTTTGTTGATTGTATTAAGATTATGAGCATTACACAATCTCTCCTGTAGTTGAGATCATACTTTTCTTTGTAACAATCCCCAAATATTTTTGCCCCAGGTGCGTATATTCCTAGTTATAACTCTGCCTTAGACTCCAGTTACCTTCAAGACCTTATTTAAAAAAGGAAAAAATCACTTCCCTCCCTTTTTACTAATTGTCTACCTGCACACTGACTTCTTCTCTTTAGTCTACAACCATGTTCAAGACTCTCTCTTTCTAAAAGAAACAACAGAAACTAGTCTTCTTTTCACCCTTGCTAACCTCTTAAACCATCATCTATCATCATCACCTTCACTTAATTAAACTCTAAGAAATTGTAATTTACACTCAGCTTTCTTTACTTACTCACCTCCTATTTACTCCTTCACCTCCTCTATATTGGCTTCTATCCCCATCATTCTACTGAAACTGCTTTCTCTGGGCTCATCAACGATCTTATTGGGCCAATCCCAGAACCTTTATTCAGTCCTCCCATGGCCTTTCTTTAGCACTCGATATTGCTGATCTCTCCTAGTTCCCGCTTGTTAGATTCTCTCTTCTTTGGTTTCTAGAGTGCAGCATTTCTCTGTCTTTCCAACTGTATAATCATGCTTTTCATTCTCCTTCCCTGGGTTCTCTGCTCTCTACCTCCCTTACCTAATCTATTCCTGGACTTGAAGTGTCCTTTCTATGCAGGTAACTTCCAAATCTCCATCTCTAGTCTCAGACCTTCCTTCTGACCTTCAGACTTTGTTTTCCATCTAAGACTATGCTCTGCACACAATCTACTTTTAATAAATATTTGTTAAATAAATGTTAAGCCTGTGATATAACTGAGAAGCAGACTTATTCATCCAATATTTACTAGGTTTGGGATCACCAACAAGTAATTGAATCAATTGATCACTCAATAAGCATTTATTGTCCCTAAACACTGAGGAAATTGTAGCTGTTTTCTCATCTTTAAAATGGGAATACTGATATTTTGTGCTACCTGAGAATTTTCTTCATTCCAGTTGACCCTCAAATTCAACAGTGGCCACTGTATTGGAAAAGATCAGTTTATGTCCCAATCCTAAAGAAGAACATTTCCAAGGAATGTTCAAATTACCAAACAATTGTACTCATTCACATGCCAGCAAGACTATGCTTGAGATTCTGAAAGCTAGGCTTCAGAAATATGTGAACCAAGAATTACTAGATGAGCAGGCTGGTTTTCAAAGAGACAGAGGGACTAGAGACCAAATTGCCAACATTTGTTGTATCATGGAGAAAGCCAGGGAGTTCCAGAAAACAAAACAAAACAAAACAATCTACTTTGCTTCATTGATGACACCAAAGCTTTTGCCTATGTGGATCACAACAAAATGTGGCAAATCCTCAAAGAGATGGGAGTACCAGATCATCTTACCTGTTTCCTGAGTAACCTGTAGGCAAGCCAAGAAGCAACAGTTAGAACTAAATATAGAACAACTAATTGGTTTAAGATTGTAAAAGGAGTATAACAAGGCTGTATATTGTTACCTTATTTATTTAACTTATATAGAGAGTATATCACGTGAAATGCCAGGCTAGATAAATCAAAAGCTGGAATTAAGGTTGCTAGGAGAAATATCAACAGCCTCAGATATGCAGATGATACCACTCTGATGGCAGAAAGTGAGGAAGAATGAAGAAGCCTCTTGATGAGGATGAAAGAAGAGAATGTAAAAGTTGATTTGAAGTTTAACATAAAAAAACAACTAAGATCCTGGCAAGTGGAGAAGAAATGGAAATAGTTTCAGTTTTATATTCTTGGGCTCAAAGGTCACTACAGATGATGACTGCAGCCACGAAATTAAAAGACAGTTGCTTCTTGGAAGAAAAGCTATGGCAAATCTGGACAGCATCCTGAAAAACAGAGCTATCACCTTGCTAACAAAGGTCTGTATAGTCAAAGTTATGATTTTTCCAGTAACAACATCTTGAAGAATCAGTGCTTTTGAATTGTGATGATAGGGAAGACTTTTGTTAGTCTCTTGGATAACAAGCAGATCACTTCAATCAATACTCAAAGAAATTAACTCAGGCTATTGTCTGGAAAGTCAAATACTGAAACGGGAGCTTAAATACTTTGGTTACATAATTAGTAGATGGAACTCATTGGAAAAGACCTTGGTGCTGGGAAAGATTGAAGGCAAAAGGAAAAGGGGATGGCAGAGGATGAGATGGATAGACAGTGCCATATAAATAATAAACATGACCTTGGGCTGACTTTGGGAGATAGTGGAAGATAGAATGGCCTGGTATGCTGCAGTCTATGAGGTGTGACAGTAAGTCAGCCATGACTGAACAACAACAATTATCACACAGGCAATTGACACTATAGCCTATGACTAATTATAACACAGTAAAGTGAAATTACCAATTGTCTGTCAAGTACTTCCCTCTCATAGAAGGCTTTTCCCAAGCATCCCCTCAGTATTGGGAGAGATTAAAGAAGGTGTTTAGACTCTGAAAACAGTGGAAAAATAGAAGGTAGGCACCTAGAACTGTGGTTGATTTAATCAATTTCTGAGGTTTCATGGAAGTTGTCATTCTAGGCCCACTCAGTCTCTTCCTTTGCTCACTGATCTGTCTAGTCTCCACAAAGCCTTAGTCTTATCTTTGCCCCAGAGTCCATGCTGTCAGCATTCTCTGAAAAGCATGTGAGCAGCAGCTTTGATCCTTGCCTTGTGGATCGAAGTCCACCAATAAAAGTTCGGATCCACTGGTCATTCCAACAGAAACACCAAGGATCAAGAAGCTAGGGCATGTGTATGTATGTGTGTATGCGTACGTGAGGACTGTGATTCATCCCTCCAACTGCTCTCCATCTTTCTCCTAGTATTCTGGCTAAAGGGAGAAGACTGGGATGAAAATGAGAGCCCATACAGTCTTTCCCAAGGGCAAAACCAGTGACCCGATTAAAGAAGGAAGGGATAATATGCAATCACATGAAAAAACCTTAGGTCTCAACCTCTTACTTTGCTTCATCTCTCTTCTAAATTCTCACTCAGACAGTATTACTTTCAATGCTCTGCTGACTCAGTTTCCCTACAGCAGCTCTCAGAACCCTTCTGTCTTCCTTAGAGATGAAACACATTTCAGACTTCACTATATAGTCTTACTGTTGTTTTAGTAGACTTCTTCTACACTTAACAAAATGTCAGAGATGATTCTACCACTCTCTATGTGCTCTACCCTTCAGTCAAAATGGATAACTCTCTGTAGCCTCTCCGCACTCCCACCTTCACTCTCCATCAAGCTTTGCCCATTCCTGTCACAAAGTCTAGCCTTTATTCATGCACTTCTCTCTTCCTGGAATGCCCTACCTCTCCCACTTCCCCTGAAGAACTCCTGCTTATCTTTAAAAGCATAGCTCAACAGTCACCTTACCCAGGAAGTTTTCCCTGAGCCTCTTTGTCCAAAATTCTTTCTGCCTTAGACTACAATAGCCCCTTATTCTATACCTCTGTAATGAAAGATTTGTACAATATTATTGAGGGCCAGGGTGGAGTGCTGTTGACAAGATCAGGATAGACCTTCAGGGAAACTGTTCTGTGAAATTGTGATCATTATCATCTGGAATAGCTCTCCATGCCCCCCAGATGTTGCTGTCTCCATGAGAAAAACAAAAGAATTACAGAAAGCAAGAGATAAGTAAAATAGATGCCCTCTAGACTTACAGTCTTTAAGATAAGACTGATTAAATCACTAGGGCAGGAGACAAGCAGAATGTCACATAGGCTTGCAGTTTCTGTCTATAAATACCTTGACCCTCAGATCAATAAACAGAGTTGGTCTATCTTCTCTCACCTCCTGTGTCTTTCTTCTTCACCACATCACCAAGCTGGGTGGGGACACAGGCTGTCCGTTACACAATATTGTGCATCATTGCAATTTGTATTTATTTCATATCTCACAGAAGACTATATCCACTAAGAGGTTAGGGATGGCATTTAATTTAAATTCTGCATCTTCCCTAGTGGCCCAGTACAGTGTACTGTATACAGTTAGGTATTTAATCAATGCTTTTTTAATTGAATTGGAAAAAAAAAATCTTAGAAGTAATCTTTTTGATTCTGTTAGTTGCATGTGTAACAAGGGTGTTTTTCTCCATTACACATGAAAATGATATTAAAATGGAGGTTGTAACCTTTGTTCTCAGCCCTCTGAATGGCTACTGCTCCAGTATAGAGTCTCTTCTTTGAGTATAGGTCCCTGTTTTGACTGAGGAAGGAAATGAAAATGATGTCAAAATGGGGGGTGTAACCTTTGTTCAATTCTCTGAGTGATCACTGCCACAATTTAGAGTCACTTTTCTGAGCATAGCTCACTTCTTTGTCTGAGGAAGGAAACCCTGGGGATCTATTTTGTTCTTTGGAACAAGTTGGCCATAAGGGTTCAATCATTTCTGCTTTGGTATAGAGCAGTTTAATAGCCAATATTTGTATGTGGCTTGGAACAGACTAGTTCAGATGTAAGAGAAGGAAGCTCTTTATTGGAGAGACATCCTGGTGCAGTGAAATGGATCCTGGATTAGGAGCCATTAAGTATGGCTCCTAGTTTCAGAGTTTCCTCTAACTAGATATATGACTTTGGGCAAGTCACTTCAGCTTTTTGCAGCTCTAATTTCTTTTGTAGAGTTAGGGAACTGGACTAAGCTGTTTTGTCAATTCCTTATACGTCTTGTGCTACATATTCTGGAATGTTCAATGTTCTAAAGGCTAAGATGTTGTGATCCCAATATCTCTTTCCAGCTCTAACATTTCATATTCTAATGTCTCTTCCATCTTGGAAACAAGTGAATGAGAAAGCATGTATAAAGATCTTACTATGCAGTAGGTACTGTGGTAAGTGCTAAGCATACAAAGGAAAAGCAAAGACATCTCCTCCTCTCCAAAAATTTACATTCTATTGGGGGAGACACCCTATATAAGGCAGTGGTGTTCAGGGAGGGGTATTTTGTTTTGGAAAGATACAAACGATCCATATGAAGAAGACAGACGTACTTTCCCAAGAGTATTGACAGAATTGGTTTCATTATGGTTCCAAAACTGGAAAGGGGGGTGGCAGAAGGTATGGTTCCAGAAAGGAAGGAAGCCAGCAAGAAGATGGCCAGGAATGAAGTTATGTTTGTGCTCTAAAATTCTTTCCTAAGGTTCCTTCCAGCTCTAATATTTCATGTTCTAGCATTTTACATTCTAAATTTCCATCTAGAGCTGATATTCGATGTTCTATCATTCTTGGATTCTATGTTCTAAGATGTTTTCTATGTTCTATAGTCTAACGCTCTAGCTTCCTATGTTATATAGCCTAACATCCTATGAGACAAAATCCTTTCCAGCTTTAACATTCTGTTTTGTAGTCCAAGGTTCCTTGAATCCAAGGGTATGTTGGAGTAAGCTTGTGCTGGCTCACAAGAGCCAACTGATGAATTTTTCAGTGTGAGCATTTATACCTCAGAAATTGGTAACAGCTGCAAACCAGGGTTCAGTTTGTTATTTTATTATTTTAATTCACTTTAAAAAGAGATGGAGAAAATGTTAATAATGCCAAATAAACTTAAAAATACTAAGTGAGTATATCTTTTCATTTCCAGAGAGCTGGTTATTAGGCTTCTGCTTCCATCTTGAAATCCCTGCCTTAGGGAATATGGAACTTCTTTTCTGGAACCCAAAGGAAGTTTGTTGGAGGAGACATCATTGCTGAGAAGTTTTTTCATTAAGCAAGACTGCTGCCCTTTACTCTCTTAGATGACATCCTTAGAGTATGTGGGAGGGTGGCTGAGTTTAGCTTGATGTAACTGGTAGTCTCTCCCACACAGTTTCAACAAAGCAGACTGAACTTAGCTGAGCGATTGAAACTGTTGTTTGGCCAGGCTTTCCCCAGTGAGGCTCATTCTCTGCCTTGTACACAAATACTACAAGTAGTCCTCCCCAAGGGCCCTCCTGACAAAAGAAAAGTCCCCCCATTCCTCTAACCTAGGGCCCCAAAATTCAGTCAGTCAACCAGTACATACAAATGTATGCCAGACTGCTATGCAGTGGAAAGAATGTTTGGGAGTCAGAAGACCTAGATTCAAACTCTAACTTCTCCCATAATGCTCTGAATGGCCTTGATCAGTTATTTAGCTTCTTTTGAGCCCAATTTATTCATTTATGATTTGGCACAAAAAAAAAAATCATGATTCCATCTTCCATTGATGAAGATCACAAGCTATCCAGGCCAAGGTCAATGGTTTACATGAGGCACTGTAGCTAAAACAATTTGATGAAACTTCTAGGAATGGGCCTTCTTTAAGATGGCCAGGCTGGTTGTCAGATAACAGTAATAGAATATATTGTTGGGCCTGTCCTCAAATCCATTTCATCTTGGTAGGACTAAAAGTTGCCATCTGAAGACATAGCCTCTGAGAGTACAGGGTCACTCCAATGTTTGATAACGCATTGGAGGCATCAGAAGAGAATTTTTCATGATGTTATCTAAAATAGGTATAATAATCCATTATCTACCTACCTTTGCCTTATTGGAAAGATCCAATGCTACACCATATAATTATAATGATGATAGTATTAATTAATATTTACACAGCACTTACTGTGTACTGTGCTATGTGCTTTATAAGTATTATCTCATTTGATCCTCACAATAACCCTGAGAGGTAGGTACTATTACTATCCCCATTTTACAGATGAGGAAACTGAGTCGATCAGAAGTCGAGTGACTTGCCCAGGGTCATACAGATAGTAAGCATCTGAGACTGGATTTGGATACAGATCTTCCTGACTCCAGACCTAGTGCTCCATCTACCGTACCATCTAGCTGTCATATGCAGAGCCTTTTGTAAAGTGTGAAGTGCAACGTAAAAGTAAGGAATCTTATTAGATGAGATGAAGAGATCCAAGTTGGATTCAACTCCTCAGCCCCCTTCTGAGGGAGAAATTCTGTGTTTATTATTCTACATTTGTTTTATGTTTGGTACTCTTGCTGTCCTTGCTTTTCCTCTAACAAGATACTCCATCTCCTGATTCTCTGCATTGCCATTGGTTGCCCCCAGGCATGGAATAGAGTGCTTTGCCTCCTCATCTCTGTCTCCTGGTTTCCTTCAAGTGCCAACTCAAATCCTTATTTTACAAGAAGGCTTTCCTAATACCTCTTAATGCTAGTGCCCTCCTCTCTTGATTATCTCCAATTTATTCTGTATATATCTTCTTTGTACACGATTGTTGGTTTGCCCTGCTCCTTGACATCTGGGATTGCCCCCCCGCCTTTTTTTGTACCCCCACAGGTTAGCACAGGGCCTGGCACACACTTGGTACATGCTTGTTGATTTGACGTGAAGCAGTAAGTAGTGGAGCCAACATTTCATCTTAGGTCTTTGGGCTCCAAGGTCGGTGTTCTTTCTGGGGCAACCTTGCCTCTTTTCTCCAAATCTGTTGCCTCCAGGAGTTTAGGCAGTGAACAGTAAAGGGAGAGGGAGGGGGAATCTGGGCCTGAAGGGACGGGTCTGGGGATGTGGAGAGAACTCTTTAATCATAAACAACCCAGACTTAGAGCTGACTAAGTAGGGAGGAACTGTTCAAGGGCTATGATATCATCCCACCCCTGCCCAGTCTCTCACACTGTGGTTATGATGTTATCTGAATACTTTGCTGTGACTACAGTAACACATTGGGAAGACATGTTTTCCAGATTCCCATAAGAAGCCCACCCTCTACAAAGAAAACCTGCTCACACACAGAACCAGTAATACCATCCAGGATTTCAAATTTGGAATCACAGGATCTGAGTTCCAATCCTGGCTTAGGCACTTCCTGTGTGACACATATGCCTATGTAACTTTGTCACCTCTCTGAGACTTAGTTTTCTCATCTATAAAATGAAAGGGTTCAGCTGGATGGCCTTCTAGGTACAGGTAAAATTTTAGGATCCCAGCTGACTGCCAATTCCTCCAGCCCTGACACAGTTACTCCTTGGAAGCCTGGAGTTGGTGAGCTAGATGAAGAGTCAAACATCTGGGTTCTCTGGCTTCATGGAGTTCTAGAATCATAGATGAACAGAAGATTAGAGATAGAAAGAAAGTTGGGGGTTTTCTAGTCTACCTCATGCTCTGAAAAGTGTGGCAAAGTTGAAAGCGTACAGGACCAAGAGTCAGGACAAATTGGTTCGGCCTAACACCTAATTAGCTGTTTGTTTTCCGACAAGTCATTTCATTTCTGTTGGCCTCAACTTCCTCAAGTTAAGAAGGAGTTAACTAGTTGGTCTCTAGTGTTTCTTCCTGTTCTAAAATATGTCAAGTGTGTCCATTTCTGCATGTTTGAATTTCTGACAACTAATCCTCGTTCTCTGCTTAAACATATCCAGGGATGGAGAGCTCATTACTTCACATAACAATTAGGACAATTTTTCTCATACCTGCTTAGCAGAATCCTTCAACATTATTCCCTGTGAGGTGTGTGTGTGTGTGTGTGTGTGTGTGTGTGTGTGTGTGTGTGTGTGTGTGGTGGTAGTGGAGCAGGAGGAGGAGGGGGAATAGAAAATTCTGACTAGCAAAATTTTGTGGAAAAAATGGAGTAACTGAAGTTTGTGGCTTTGACATTCCAAGTAGGTAGAAGAACAAGGTTGTCTCTTAGCAGGATTTTCTGCTTTGTGTCTTTTCCTTTTCCTTCCATTTCATCATCCTCTCCTAGAAGGCTACATTGTAATGGCAATGGACATTAGAGGTCATTTTATCTAGCCTCCTTAATTTGTAATTTAGAAAACAGATGTCCAAGATGAGCTAAGTGACCTGTAGAGGGTCATATAGCTAGTAAGTGAGGGGCAGGGATTTGAATGTAGGCCTCCCTGCTCAGTGTTTTTTTTTTTTTTTCCCAATGTACCATAGTCATCTCTTTGCTCTTTGAGACTCCAAGCTTTTTCCATCTTCCAAGGACCCTCTGCTAGGAAGATCCTTAGATTTCAGATGTAAAGTTCAAAAGTTCCAGTTCCACTGAAAAAATCTTTATACTCTTTCATATATCCCACTTCCCAGGGTCCTGCTTTTAATTAGAGAACTGACTGAGGAATTGGTATGAATGGCCAATAATGACTTAACATGTTGCTCTGTCGCAAAACTCAAATGCTATTACCTCTGGTGAACCTATAATACTACCGTTCTATGCCAAACACAGAATTGCAGAATTATAAGTGTTGTTTGGGAGAAACCTCAGAGACCCCCCTTCCGAGTATCCTTGACAGATGGTCATTTAGCATTTGCTTGAAGACATCCAGTGACAAGGAACTTACCACCTCTTGAGGCAGACTATTCTACTTTGGGATAGTTCTAATTTCTGTAAGCTCCACTTCACCTTTTTGCAAGTTCATTGTTTCTGGTTCTTCACTCTGGAGCCAAGCAAAGCAAAGGTGATTCCCACTTCTACCTGGAAGCCCTGAAGTTCTTTAAGAGAGTCATGATGGTCCTCTAGGGTCTAAACCTTTTTATGTAGTATGGTTCCGTGGGCATTCTCTAGATTATTAATGACCTTCCTGAAGTGTGCCACTTAGAAGTGAGCCCCATACTTCAGAGGTTGTTTGACCAAGGCAGAGCACAGCAGGACCATCACTTCCCTTAGCCTGGATACCATGTTTCTCTTGATGCTTTATAAAAACCACATGAGCTTTTTCTGATTTCTATATCAGACTGTTGACTCATGTTGAGTCAGGACTTTCCCACACATATTGTGGTCTAGCTGTCCCTTCTCCTTCTTGTATTTGTGAAGTTAACTTTGTATAACCCAGGTTTGGATCATTCTATTAGGTTTCCAATTTTTAGATTTGGTCAATTATATTTGTCCCTCCAGATATTTTTGGATCCTGACCATCATTCAGTCTGTTTGGTCTCCTTCCCAGCTTTATATTACCTGCAAATATGATAGGTATGCCTTGTATGGGAAGCTAGGTCCTGGGCCTGAAGTCTGGAAGACTCATCTTCCTGGGTTAAATCTGGCCTCAGACACTTATTTGTTGTTTGACCCTGGGCAAGTCACTCAACTCTGCCTCAGTTCCTCATCTGTAAAATGTGCTGGAAAAGGAAATGGCCAAACCACTCCACTATCTTTGCCAAGAAAACTTCAAGTGGGCTCACAAAGTCAAACATGACTGAAATGACTCAACAACGACAAGAACATGCCTTGTATGTCACATGACACATTGAATGGTATAATACCAAGGACAGATGTCTGGGGTACTCCATTAGAGATCACACTCCAAGTTGATATCAATCCATTGATGATGCTTGTTTTTTTAAAATAATTTTTTTTGGAGGGGGAAAGGCAAAGCAGTTGAGGTTAAGTGACTTGGCCAAAGTTGCACAGCTAGTAAGTGTCAAGTGTCTGAGATCATATTTGAACTCAGGTCCTCCTGACTCCAGGGCCAGAGCTCTACTCACTGTATGACTTTGCTTCCCCTGTTGATGATTCTTTAGGTTCAGTCACTCAAGCAATTATTGACTTTAATCCCACCCACATCTCCCCATCTCATCCACAAAGAGAGTGTAAGAGATATGGGCCGGTATAAATCTGCTAGATGGCATGCAGTAGTGGCTAGAACTGTGGAAGATAGGAAGGTTCATCAGTAGCCTCTGATGTGTCTTAGCTATGCCATGATAGTCAAGTCATGTCACCACTTTGAGTTTCATTTCTCATATGTATAAAATGAGAATGATAATATTTGTAGAGTACCTACCTTATAGGGTAGTAGGGAGATTCAAATGAGATAGATAATGGATGGAAGGTACTTTGTAAGCATCAAAGTGCTATATAAATGTCATTTACTATTGATTGTTGGGGTGTCCCTCATTTTCAGCACCTAGACTAGAGCCTGCCACGTAGTCAATGATCAATAATTGCTTATTGATTTGAATTGAAAGAAAGAAAAAAAGAAATGGGAGGAAGGAGTAGAGAAAGGAGAGCTATCTCTCTTTCCACCAACACCTTTGTGAGAAAGCCTATATTTCCATAAACCTGGAAATTCCCTCTTGTTCAGCTCAGGTATCTATCTATCTGACTTTGACTATTTGAATTTAATAGGCCCATATAAATAGATCTCTCTCTCTATAGCTTTTCCATTCTTCTTTAGTATATGCTAAATCTAGAGTCCTAGAAATATATTCTTTTCCTTTCCACTTTATCTTATGCTTACCCTGTGGCTTACGTCATATGATTCAAGGAATCATACAATTCCTTGTATGATCATACAATCATGTGAGGAATCATACAATAGTTCCCTTTGGCTTCCTTGCTGATACTTCAGTAACCATCAGCAGAACTTTACTTTGTAAGCTCTAGAGACTCCTCAGTTAAAACCAGAATTACTCAGTCATTTAGACCCTGTTAGGGATAACCTTGCTTCCTTTCTTGAAAATTGAAGTTGTTGGGAGTAGAGTTGGAAGAGCCCGTGTGAAGGAACTGATTGACTCAGTTCATGTGGGGAGATAGTCATAGTGGCAGGAGCGGGAGAAGGGAAGAAAGCGAAGTTGAGAACCACACTGGTCACAAACTCATTCTCTGAGGGCACGTACAACAAGGACAATGCCCTGTATCTTTACTGCCTTGTCAAGAATTGGAATACCACTCTGAGCTGGGCAGCAGCTCCAGCTTCCAGAATCTTGTCCAGAGGCCTGGAGAAAACAGGTCTATGCAGACTTTTTGGGAGTTTAGTGAGAGGAACGAATGCAAAGGATCTCTCCCCAGGGCTTAGGCCTCACTGACCTTCATTCAATCTCCTGGGCATCAGCTCTCCTGAAGGGAACAGATCCAGGAGACTTGCCTTTGGTCTTCTGGTCTTTTACTACTCTCTGACTACAATAGCCCTGAGTAAGGGGGTTGAGTCACCTGAACTTCCTGGCCTCTGATTTGGCACATTAATTATAGATATGGCAGTGGAGTTGGGGGAAAAGCACCTGCATTTGAGATCTGTTTGACCTTGGGCAAATTGTTTAATTGCTGTGAGTCTTAACTTTCTCATCCATAAAACGAAGATAATGGAATCACAGAATCTTAGAATTGTAAATGACTTCTGAAGCCATCTAGTACAGCATTTTAACTGAGCAGGAATCTTCTCTCCATTCTCTCCAACAAGGGGTCCTCCACCCTCTCAAAGAAGATAGATTTGCAGTTTCATGAGCAATCATCTTTTTAAAAAAATTATACTATGTAATGAAAGTGCTTATTTTATTCCATAAATTAAAAATAATAAAAAAAAAAGATCTCCCATGAAGGGGAATCTCTTCCTCTTGAGGAAGCTCATTAAGCTTTTGCATACCTTTGATTTCAAGAAAAACAGCTAGGTGGTGCAGTGGACAGAGCAATAGGTCTGGAGTCAGGAAGACTCATCTTCATGAGTTAAAATCTAGCCTCAGACACTTACTAGCTGTATGACCCTGGGCAAGTCGCTTAATCCTCTTTGCCTCAGTTGGCAAACCACTTCAGTATTCTTGCCAAGAAAACCACGAATGGGGTCATGAAGAATCAGACAACTGAAATACAACACATTTCAAGAAGTTTTCCTTGAATCAGTCTGTCTCTCTAAATCTTCCACTTAATGTCCTTAGTTTTGCCTTCTGGGACCAGTCAGGATAAGTCTACTATCCTTTCCACATGATAATTCTTGAAATATTTAAAGATAGCATCATTCCCCAGTCATTCTCCCCCTTCTCTGCCTTTCTTCTCCTCTCCAGAACAAACACCCTCAGTTCCTCCATTTTTTCCAGTCTCCCTACGATCCTGGACTTACTCCAGTTGGTTCCTGTTCTTTCTAAAATGGGAACAAAATGCTCCCTATGAGGATTGTGACCAATACTCTAATAAGACAGATACTAGAAAACTCATAGAGTTTTTGGAAGGGTAACTTGAAAAGCATCTTCCATTTCTAGAGGAACATGGACTATCATCATTCTTCCTCTGTCACTGCCCCTGGATTTGGGTGTGTGCTCTTGTTACTCATTTCCTGTTGGTTTTTTTCTTCTTTAGACCACAAAAGGACATAGTCTAGGCAGGAATGGGGAGCCTGCAGCCTGCACTTGAGGACCTAGAGGGCCACATGAAGCCTCGAGGTCACAGGTTCCCTACCCCTGGCTAGGGTCTATTTGCAAAGATGAGGAGACTGGTATGGTGAATAGAGAGCCAGCTGGAAGCCAGGGAGACCTAGGTTCGAGACCTATCTCTGCCATCTACTGGCTGTGACCTTGGGCAAGTCACTTAACTTCTGTTTGCCTCAGTTTCCTTAATTGTAAAGTATGGATAGCACTTACCTCCTATGATTGTGGGAATCAAATGAGATAATATTTCTAAAGCACTTAGTACAGTATTTGACACATAGTAGGCATGCTGTAAATAATAGAAAATAAAATATAAAACGAATATAAAAAGATAAAATAATAATATAAAAATATTAATAATGCTTATCCCCATCTGTTCCCATAAGTTTATGACTTTGCATGTAGTAGATGGTTAATAGATGTTTGTTGAGTTGAATTGCACTTTTTGAAAGAACTTCATATACTTCAAATTTCTATGCAATAATATTATCATTATTTTTATTCTCATTCTTCTCACACTTTGATGAAGTTCTGACAGACATGGCCCTGGGACAAGTCCTTATCCTATGACTGTTCTTTTGCATTTAATAAAGTATGTGCTATTTTTTGATAGCTGAATAAACACTGGGATATGATAATTATGAATAGAGAAAAACATTTATTAAGTGACATATTTACCATTTGTCAGGTACTTTGTGAAGTCCTCAGACTACAAAGACAAATGAGAGATAATCCATGCCCTCAAAGAGTTTATTTTCTAAGAGAGAGTGGACAATACCTATGGGGAGGGGTGGTCAGGGAAAAGAATCTTGGTCTGGGAAGTCATCAGTTGGGGAGTGGAGCCTCAAGTGAATCCATCATCTTGTCTTTACCAGAAGCAAATGGTAGTAGTGAGTTGATCACTGCACTCTGAGCAAAGGTGAAAAAATGTGTGGGCTGGGTGAGGAAGGGGGAATGAAATGACTGGGGTGGAGCATGCATGGGGTCTGAGGCTGCCTACATACAATAGATTCTCACCAATCGGGAGAACATGGCTCCAGGGTGAGAGTTCTAGCAGGAGCAAAAGCAATAAGTGTGTGTGTTCATCCCTCTTTGCCAAAGAAGACCCTGCCATCAGAGAAATAATGACGTGACTTGCACTTGTTGTTTTGAGTGAGGGAGGGCTGTGCAGGTCACCAGCCTCACTTCTCCTCCAGAGCCATCTGAATCCAGTGACCAGATATTCATCAGGATGACTGGAGATGACCCAGGATGAGGCAATTGGGGTTAAGTGACTTATCCAAGGTCACACAGCTAGTGAGTGTCAAGTGTCTGAGGTGAGATTTGAACTCAGGTCCTCCTGACTTCTGCACTAGTGCTTTATCCACTGTACCACCGAGCTGCCCTAGCAAAAGCAATATGGTGGCACAGAAGGAAGACAGCTAGGGTAAACCGTGATTGGAGTCAAGGGTCCACTAGATAATGAAGATATGTAATCATTCAACAGTAGGGCAGGTAAGAAGCATTATTAAATTATTAAGTGTTTACTATGTGCCCCCTGATTACCCCATCATCTAGTGCAACCACAGATTATGGTAAATGTTCAAACATTTTTAATCTCTTTGTTTATATATATATATATGTATGTATGTATGTATGTATGTATGTATGTATGTATGTATGTATGCTTAATAGGAACTCTGTGTGCTTTGTGGTCCTTGGCAACCCTGAGGGAGAAAGAGGTAGTCTCTATTGTAAGCAACCTTTTCCACAAAGTCCAGGTTTACTTAACAGAATCATTGGAGAACTATTAATTGAATTGCTTTACAAAAGGCTTTACTGTGAAGTTCTTTTAAAGAGCAAGATTTTCTGGTATAGTTAATTTAGGATTAAAGCGTTTTCTATGGGATTACTCTACCACATAGAACCAAGAACTGACTGACCACAATGTTGTTTGTTGTGGTGAAACGATGTTCTGCCTCAGCTTGTTGTCATTATTTAATACAGAATGAGAGAGTTAGTGTATTGTAGTGGATATAAGTCCAGATTCAGGATCTACCAAAACCTGAACTAGACAAAGTGGAAATGAGGAAATTGGGGAGATACTATGGAGGCAGAATAAAATTTTACTTTTCTTTAGTGTTTTAAAGTTTACAAAGTTAATTCTTCACAACATTCTTGTGAGCAGTGTTGTATAATGATTAGAAAACAGTGATGTGGGGTCCAGGACTCAAGTCCTATCTGGGATACATTGGCTGTGTGACCCTGGGTGAATCACGTTAGCCTTCTCTAAGACTATAAGATGTAGGTGCTGACCAACGCCAGTAGAGGAAGTAGACTTTGTGTCCTCTTCTTTTTGTACCTTCTCTGCCAACCACTTCCCCATCCTGAATAACACTAGTCCCCATTCTCCAGATTAGTAATTGTTTGCCCAGACCACTCTCTTAGAAGCAGATTTAGTCAAACTCTATTTCACATCTGACTCAATTGTAGATTCTTCTTCATATTCCTTCTAATCTTCCTCTACTTTGACAGCTTCTTTGGTCCCCATTGACCCCTTTTCCCTGTAGTTTTTCAGTCTCTTCTTTATACGTTGTCTTTCCCTATTAGAAACTCCTTGGGGATAAGAATTATTTAATTTGCTTGTATTTGTATCCTCAGTGCTTAGCTCAGTAGTTGGTATACAACAAATGCTTTTTTTATTTATATCGATTTGTCTCTTTATCTCTCCACCTCTTTATCTATCTCTCTATCCATATCTCTTTATCTGTCTCTCTTTATCTATCTTTTTAATCTATCTTTATCTATATACCATATATCTAACGTAATGAAATTACAAGTTTAGTCCCTCTCCTTGTGAGATAAACAGTGTAATGATTATTATCTCCATTTTGCTAATGAACAAATGAAGTCTAGAAATATAATGGGACATGGCCACTGTGTGGGTATTAGAGCTGAGGTGTAAACCTAAGTCTCCTGTCTCCAAGTGAACGACCTTTACTACAACACCATGTTAGCAGTAGGGATATCAGGGGTAACTGGCTAGACTGGCTAATATTACGTAGGGTTCAGTAGATAGTCTTTTCTATTCTCGCCCTTGTCACTGAGAGATTTCATGAAATTCTCCAGTCTTCTCACCTATCATAGTCCAGCTTAATTGATACGATTGAATCTTCAAGAGCTTTTAATTAGTCAGGTTCCTTGTTCTTAATATATCTCCTCACACTTTGAGACTGAAATATGTGGGTTAAATCAAGAATCTGTAGGAGATTGGCATCAGAAGCCAGGTTGACAGGGAAAGTGTCATAGCATGATGGTTTAGAATAATGACAACTCAGGTTTAATGACGAGATGAAGGTGAGGTTTGGGTTATTCTAAAGGCAGATAGGTGGGGTCCTGGATTTTATTTCAACCCATTTAATATAATCCAAATTCAACGAATATTCATTCACTATGTGCAAAACCCTGAGCCAATTGGAAATGACAAATTTCCCATCTTTTAGGAGGTTTCAATGTATTTGAGAGGTGGGGAGCTCACAACATAACATAAGGATAATATAAGATGGTTTGTATTTCTTCATTACCCCTATCACAGTCTATGTACTGTTGAAAAATGTGGGGAGTTCAAGATCATTTTCAGGTAAGGAATAAGGAGAAACAGAAAAAGGTGGTACCTGAGTAGATCTTGAAGGAAGAGAAATATTTCAGTAGGTAGAGATTTGGTAAGAACTCATCGCAGGCATGGGGGACAGCCTGCATGAATTCAGGGCAGGATGACATTAGAGTCAAGTGGAATAGTCTGTTTTGGTTGGAATATAGAATATATGAGAGGGAGTAGTGGGAAATAAGGTTAGATCTAAATTTTGTAGAGCCTGAAGTGCCACTTAAGGAATCTCATTCTGTAGGGAACAAGGACCCAGTAAAGGGTTTTCTGCAAGAGCATAATAGCCATAGGTGAGAGGAATTATTTTGTCAGCTGTGAAGGCAGCTAGATGGTGCCGTGGATACAGAGGTGTCGGGAAGATCCAGCCTTGGACACTTACGACTTGTGTGACCCTCAGCAAATTACTTAATCTCTGTCTCAATTTTCTCATCTACAATATGGCTATAATAATAGCACCTACTTCCCAAGGTTTCTATGAGGATTAAATGAGATATTATTTGTCAAGCACTCATATAGCATTTATACAACCTGGCATATAGTAAGCACTATCTAAATGCTATTGTTGATGATGACGATGATGATGATGATGATGGAGGGGAGAGACTTGAGGCAGAGACACTAGTTTGGAATCTATGATAGTAATCAAGGTAAGAAGTAACTAGGTCTGGGACTGGTAGCCATATGAGTGGAGAAATGGATGTAAGAGATAATTTGAAGGTAGCATTGATGGGACTCAGAATTAATTTTGAGTAGTGGTGAGGTAGAGAGAAAAGCTACAGTTGATGCTGAGATGTTGAGCTTACATTATTGGAAAGATGATGGTAGAATCTATAGACTGAGAGGAGTTTGGAAGAAGGGCAGATTTAGGGGGCAAGAAGATTAACTTGGTTTTGGACTGTTAGCTCACCCAGATGGTGCTACCCAACCAGTAGCTGGAGATGAGGTTCTGGGACTCCAAAAAGAGCTCTCTCAGTATAAATAAAAGCTATTAGAATTATTTGCTTAGAAGACAATTAAAAGAAAAGTAGTGGATGAAATCAACAATGAAAGGAAGCTAAAGAGAAGAGTATCAATTCAATATCACTGAATCACAGAATTTCAGAATTAAAGTACCTATGGAGGGTCATTTATCTGACCCATAACTGAAAAAAAGGATCTTCAATACATTTGACAATCGGTCAGCTAGCATTTGCTTAAAGACAAGGGAGGGTCAGCCCATCGCTCCAGAGGCATCTCATTCTACTTTGTGATAGCTCTACTTGCTAAAAAGTTGTTTTCTTACTTCCAATTGATCTCTTTGCTACTTTCCCCACTACATTTATCTTTGCCTGTGGGGGTCAAACAGAATAAACTTAATCACTCTTCTGCTTGACTTCCCATTACATTTTTGAAAACGGTTAAGATGTTTCTCTAAGCCTTCTCTAGATTAAACATTCCCAATTCCTTTAGGTGAACTTTGGAGGGTATAAACCTGATTCCTTCACCATCCAGGCTGCCCTCCTATGGAAACTGGGGGAGGGAAAGAAAGGGGAAGGTAGAATAAGGAAAGTGAGGAGGGGAAGGAAGGGCAAAAGAAAGAAGGGGAGAAGATGAAGCCATATGGGGAGGAGGGAATAGAAGGGAGGAGAGGGAAAGTGAGGGAAGAGGAGGAGGAGGAGCAGGAGGTGAACGAGAGAGAGAGAGAGAGAGAGAGAGAGAGAGAGAGAGAGAGAGAGAGAGAGAGAGAGAGACAGAGAGAGAGAGAGACAGAGAGAGACAGAGAGAGACAGAGAGAGACAGAGACAGAGAGACAGAGACAGAGACAGAGAGACACAGAGAGACACAGAGAGAGACACAGAGAGAGAGACACAGAGAGATAGAGAGATAGAGAGACACAGAGAGAGAGAGAGGGAGAGAGAGAGAGAGAGAAAAGACAGAGAAGAGAGCAAGGAGAGAAGGGAGAGAGAGAGTAGGGAGAAAATGACCGGTAAGGAAGGTGGGTCAGTGAGCAAATGCTCATTCAGGTACTAGAATCCAACCACTTTGAATCACTCCTTATTCAGGCTCTTTCCACCATTCCACCACCCTATAGTTTATACCCTGCACAGTTTCAATGAGGACTTGAAAGATGATTGAATTCTGACTCGACGCTACCCTACTGAAGGAATTTTTCTCATTTGGGTTATACTATTCTTGTAACCCCCAAACTGATCTTTCTACAGCCAGGCTTAGATAGTGTCCCCTCATGGAAAAATTACTGAATTTGAAATTAAAAGACTCCTCCTCCACTACTACTACCTCAACTACCCTACTACTACTACTACTACTACTGCTGCTGCTGCTGCTGCTGCTGCTGCTGCTGCTGCTGCTGCTGCTGCTACAGCAGCAATTTGTTAGACTTACAGCTCATCACCTGGGGATGACAAATTTCGTCTTTTGCTACCATGTTGCTCCAGGGAAAAGGGAAGTTGGATTTCCTAATTTTAAAAATAATTTTGGTTTTAGATGATCTTTAAAGACTCTTTCAGCTTTATATCCTATGACTTAGAGACTAGCACAGAGAGGAAGTAAGTTTGGTCACTCAAGGCAGATCTTCCTGACATTCGGCGTGACCTTGACCCTAAATGTGGGGTGCAAGAAGTCAGAATCTTGAACTTTGTCCATCAAGAGATGAGTTTTCTTCTTAATGCCTTTACGCTTTGGACCACTTATATGACAATAAATCAGATGCTGCCTTGTGACATCAAAGGAAGCAACTGTTGTGGAAAGAATGGTGAACAGAGGGAAGATCTGGGTTCTACTCTGTGCTCTGCCACAAATTAGCCATGCAACTTTAAGTAAGTCCCTGTCTCTAGACCTCAATTTCTTCATATGGAGAATGAGATTATTGGTTTACATAACTTTTGAGGTCCATCTCTGTTACTCACTGGTTAAAAAGGGTTAGCTATTGTTCAGTCGTTGGAGTCTTTGCAGTGACTCCATTTTTAGTTTTTTTTGACAAAGATACTTTGAGTGGTTTGCCATTTCAAAACCAAGGCATTGTCCAGGGTCCGTGATAGACCTATCTGATGTATGGTACTTTTAGTTTCATGGGTCATATTTACACCTGACTTGTTTTTCCAATTAGAAATGGAAGACTGGAAGGGATTGTATCCTATGTCCTTACAGTTTTATGTCACCTCCTAGCACCTTCCTACCTACCTTGCACACATCGATTTATGAGACCCTGACATGCCAACAAGAATAGGGCTTCCAAAAAGTGGGAAGCTAGTGAGATTGGTATTTGATACACTTATACCACAACATTTAGGAATGTTTTCCTCTCCATCTCAAAGCAATGCAGTGTAATGTAAACTGTGCTGGATCTGAGTTCAGAGGAACTGGGCTCAAATCTCAGCTCCAGCATGGACAAGCTATGCAACCTTGGGCAGTAAACTTATTTTAGCCTCAGTTTCCTCATCTGAAAAAATGAGGGGGTTGGATTAAAGTCATAGATTTAGAGTTGAAAGGACCTTAGATATTCTAGTCTAGTTCCTTCATTTTATAAATGAGTAAACTAGTTATTTTAAAATTCTCCAAATGAAGCAGATCTTCTCCTCCGTGGAGCCCTAGCAGCTCCCACCTCCCTTATTTGGTCTTTGTACTTCAGATATGTTTGGTGGGCACAGGATGTGAGCATTGACTAAACCATAAAATGGGCTAACCCACATCTGGAAACTTGATTTTGATTGTGAAATGGGAGCATGTTGGGTCCTACGGGATCAGTGCTTTATTTATCAACGAAGGGTTGACTCCGTAGTGTTGCTGATTTCTAGGTGCAGGAGATGCCGGATATTAATAATTCCTCATTTTACATAATACTTTAAATTTTAAAAAATAATTTATTTCTAAATTGAAGTGCTGTTCAAACAATACTTTAAATTTTATAAAGTGATTTATTTACAATATTGCAATAAGGTCATTAGTGAAATTATTATCTACTTTACCTATGAGGAAATTAAAATGTCTAAACGGGATTCAAACCCAGGTCTCCTGACTCATCTAGTGCTTCCCAGGCTATGCTAGGTTTCAGTCACATTGACCAGGCACAAACAAGAGGGCAGCATAGAGTCATAACTAACATAGGATGGTTGCAGCTTTGCTCCAGGAAATTGACATTCAAGAGAATATGTTTCTTCCCTATGGCAGACCTCTTCCTTTTGCTAGGTCACTGTTCCTTTCCTAAGTCACGTGTCCCCTTTGCTAAGCTGTGGACAATCACCCAGTGATCTACTGTCAATGTCATGCCCCATACCATAGTTTCACCCAACCAGGGCAGATTTCCCAGAGTCCTTCTATGCCTAGAGAATGGCTGTACTTGGGTTACCTGGGACCAGCTGTAGGATCGATGGTGATGGGAGTATCCTCTGGCCTCCCTAGATGTAGTTTTAAGGGTTTTGATTCATTTTCCTTTTCCCCTCCTCCCCGACTCCTTCCCCTATCTACCAATTGAGGAATTTGTTCCATACAACAGATTTCCCACCGATGGTTCTGGCCTGGCATGTTCCTAGTGCCAGCATTCTGCTCCCTTGGGCTAAGACTCATCCATACCCAAAGGCATTAAAGAAATCCTGAGACACTAAGGGATCTGTAGCTGATGCTCCTTTGGCTATTATTTGGACCGCCAAATCTAGCCCTTTAAAAATAGTCAATTCTGAATTAGTCATACAAAAGGAAGGAGGTGGCATCATGGATCATCACAAATATGATAATTCCCCAATACACTTTAAACAGGGAACCTCCTTTAAAGCCCTAGTACTGGAGAGAGACAGAAACTCAGTTTATCAATTAATGTGTTAAATAAGATGACATTCATCATATTTGGAGGAAGGTGAGACATGATTTGACCTTTAATATTTGAACCTCTGTGATCACCAGTTCTGCTATAACATTGACCTTGGGATACACTCTGTGATTCTTTTTTTAACAAGAGATTTTTATTCTCCATTGTTTCACTTTGGTTTACACTCAAGTCAGGTGAGGTTTTGTAAATAAAAACTTAGAGCCAAAAAACCCCACAAGCATGGACTTTCTCAATAAGAATCCCTTCTGCACTGTCCCTGACAAGTGGTCATCCGATTTCTTCTTGATGCTCTCTACTGATGGGGAGCTCACTACCTCTCAAGACATTCCATTTTATTTTTGGAGCTTATAAGAGATATAAATCCCTTATATAAAATGCCTCTTGGCAACATCCCCCATTGTACCTAGAGTTCCAAGTAAGTTGAATCACCTTTTTCACATGACAGTTTACAGATAATTGAAGAAAGCTATCATGTTCATTGAAATCATCTCTAGACTACAAACTCCTAATGCATTTAACAAAAATACTAAGTCCCTAGTGATTTTTTTAAAAAATTGGAACCCATATTTAGTTTGTTTTCAAATCCTTTTACCATTCTAGTTGCCTTACCTATATGTGGTTTGCTAATAATATCCTATCTAAAATAAAGCACTCAGAACTAAGAGGAGTTTATTTATAGATGTGGTTTGACCAGACCAGGGGATGGTAGAATCATTAACCATCCTTCCTCTAGACATTATGTTTTCATGAAAGGAGTCTAGAGTCGGATTATTTGTTTTGGACCGCCATCTCAGTCATACTGAGCTTGCACATTGGGAAGAGCACTAGTTTAGAGACAAGAGGGATCTGAGTTCAAATCCCTACTCTAACTTTTGTAGGACTTTAGTCAGGTTATTTAACCTATGTGAGTGCTGTTTTCTTCAGTTGTCAAAATGGAGACAGCAAGTCTTGGAATACCCGTTTCAAAGAATTGCTCTGAACTGTATACTTTCCTAAATAAAATGCTGTGGAAGTACAGTATGATTATGAAATTGAGAGGGCATGAGTTCAAATTCAACCTCTGCTACTTACTACTTGTGTGACCTTGAGCACCTCTTTTAACTCTCTGGGCCCTAGTTTGTCCATCTACAAAATAAGATGGTTAGACTAGATGACCTGCAAGATCCCTTCCAATTCTAAACCAATTAATCAACAAATTTATTAAGCCCGTATTGCATGCCAGGCACTGTGCTAAGCACCAGAGATACAAAAAGAGGCAAAAGATATTTCCTCCCCTCCAGGAGCAACATCAATCTATGATTCTATGACCCCTCAAGTCATTATTCCACAGATCGATGTCTAGCCATGGTCTCCTGATTTTGTACTTTTTCTGTAGCTGACTTTTAAAATTCAAGAGTTAGACTTCACGTTTATATTTATTAAATGTAATATGAATAAACAGCTCATTCTTCTAGCCTGTCAGATATTCTTGGAACACAATTCAGTCATCCAACTTGTTAGTTGTCCCTCTAAGCTTCAAGACATCTACAAATGTGAGAGGCAAAGACAGCTGTGCCTTCATTTTTGTCATTAATTTTTTAAAAAAATTAACAAAAAAGGGACAACTTCCCCAAGTTATAAATAAGGAAACTAAAGCAGTTAAATGACTTTGTAAGCCACCCCCAGAGAGCTAGGAGCAGAGCCAGAACTGCCAATAATCACACCATACATCAACCTGGTGCTTCACTGATAACAAGGTTCACCCATACTCATCACCTGGTTTGATTTTCATAATAACTCCATGATATCAGCAAGGCAGGGAGATGATCCTGGATTTACATATGAGGAAACAGACTGGGAACACTCAGCTTATTTGCCCAAAGTCTCCATCTTGTGACTCAGTTATGGAGCTAGCTTAGCTTCTCTTCAGTTATGGGCCTTATCCAATTTCTGTCTTGTGAGAAAATTTTATTCACCTGTGAAATTGGGGGAAAATCTCATTGCATTGTTTGAACCTAGCCCTGGAAGACTGGGAAACTGGACTATCCCTACCTGCTGCTTGGAGACCATTATCCTAGGTTATTCTGACTAGAAACCCAGTCAGACCCAAAGGTTAACATAAGGAGTTTTCTTATAATTGTGCATCTCAAGCAACCTATTTGTCATATCTGAAAATTGGCTCATGCTGACCTATCAGTTACTGTTTCCATTTCACCTTGATTGCTTATAGATACTTTGAGAGTAGGACACTTCATTTTCTGAATTCAGGGATTGTGTTTACTTATTCTCCCTCTGCCTTCCAACTTGAAAAGTCCCCAATCTTTTATCCAATTAGAAATCAGATTACTTAAGGCTGTATTGTTTACTTTTAACTAATTGGCCTTATTTGATTAATTGCTTTTAATGTATAATCAGGCAGCTAGGTAGTTCATTGGATAGAGGAATGGGTCTGAGGTCAGAAAGACTCATTTTCCTGAGTTCAAATCTGGCCTCAAACAATTCCTAGTTGCGTGACCCTGGACAAATCACTTATCCCCAATTGCCTCTGGAGGAAAAACTCAAAGAACAAACAAAGTGCACTGAGGAAAATTATTTGTAATAGATAATCTCTTTTAAAGAAACCAGACTCACAACTATACTTCATGTACATTTTTTTTTAATTGACACATGATGAATTGTGACCAGGTTATTAGGGACATAAAGATGCGTGATATTAGTAACTAGGCAGGGAGGAGAGACATAGCTAAACATAATGTAAGTCATTGATCCTAAATGTGATATTCTGGTCATTTGCTGTAGGTTTTCTGGCCGTGCTCAGGGACACTGGGTGGTGTCTCGGTCCACACAGACCCAAGGCCAAGCTCCTCTTCTGCTACCAGAGGCTGTTCACTCTCAGCTCCACCTGAAACAAGAGGGGAAACAGAATGATGTGACAACTCAGAATCAGACTTGGAAGAAAACTGAAAAGAGAGAATGTTAGAGCTAGAAAAGACCTTCAAACATAGAATGGTAGAACGGAGAACTTTGGCTATGTCAGAGGTGGAAGGGATCTTAGAGATTATACAGCCTAACTGCTCATCTTCCAAATGAAAAAACAAAAACTAAAGACTAGAGAGGGTAAGTGATTTGCTCATTGTTACACAGCAAATAAATGGCAGATCCAGAATTCAAACCTAGGTCTTCTGATGCCTTGTCCTAGACTCCACCAGCTAGACCCGTAGCCAATACTTTCTTCCATTTGCTTCAACATCTAGCCAGGTAGAGCTGAGATCTGGCTTCCAGCTACTGGAGTGGAGTAGAAGCCACCCTTCACCTTGGCAACAAAGGTAATTGGCCTCAGATGTAGCTGATCATAAAGCCAGTGTTTCTCAGGACAGTGCCAGCCCAGAAGGGAATTAGAATGCTAACATACCAAGGGTAACAACAAGTTTGGCTTAAATTAACAAGGTGTCATTAATCTTGTATACCCACTGAACACTCAGTGTAACTCACTTGTCTGGTAAAATATTTGGGGATTTCTCTGCTCTCTCCACCTCCTCTTTCACAGTCCTGTATGAAGATTTCTTAGGGATGCTTTCAATGACCTCGATGTCTTTGCTCATACTGCTAGAAGACCTTCTATCTCTTTTCTGTTCATTGAAATCCTATCTGTCCTTCAAGGCCCTGTTCTGGGCTCCTTTCCTCCATGGAAATTTCCTTTATTGGAATCATATGACCAAGGAATTTGGAAATGGATGAACCTTCAGAGACCATCAAGTCTAACTGGTTTATCTTACAGATAGGGAAACTGAGGCCTGAGAGGTAAAGCAACTTGGCCAGAGTCACAGAGGCAGTAAGTTTCAAAGTCAGGATTTGAACTGATGACTTCAGATTTAAACCTAGACTCCACATTCAGGGCTCTCTCTAGCCCCAATCCACTCCAAAGTTACTTCTCCCTCTTCTCTACTCCTGGAATCACTACAGAAAAAACTTCACTTAGTGCTTCTTGACAAATGAGATAACATTACAAAGTGTTTAGCAAACTTGGAAGTGCTATAAAAATGTCAGTTATCACTATCACCGTCATCATTTTTAGAATCGGAGACTCATGGAGTTGAAAAGGAGTTCAGAGATCATCCCATCCAAAGGAGGAAACCAACATCTACCTAAGGAAAGTGACTTGCCCAGGGTCACACAGCTGGCTGACACAGAGCTAATATTAAAACCTCTCATTGGTTCAGCATTTTATAGTTTACCAAGGAGTTTTCATTCCCATTCTACGATTTGATATAGCAGTCTTCTCATGGTCACATAGCTACGCTTAGGGAGCTGGTGGTGTAGCAGTTAGAGGACTAGACCTAGCATCAGGAGAGACCCAAGTTCAAATCCACCTCAGATACAGTTTTAGTTGACTAAAGAGTCAAAGATCACTTACTAAGTCATGGAGAGGTTGCAAGGGACTGGATTTTTATTTTGTTTTTGCCTTTGTATCCTTAGCACATAGTAGGTACTTCATGAATGCTTATTGATTTGATTTGACTTGGTGACATTACTAACTTAATATTCTGTTTGAAACGGACTCCCATGTCCACTGCATTTACCTGTAGATGCTTTCAGTGCCTGGATGTATTTGGACCAGAAGGAGCATTCAGCTTTTTTCAGCCCCTGGTGATTCGGGAGTCCAGGGCTAAATTCTTTATAGTTATCTCCATTAACGTGAGGAAGGAATTCTGGCCACAAGGGTGTAATTTCTAGTATCTTCTTCGAGAAGTCATAAGGATAATTGGGATTTCTGGAAAAAAAAAGACATTAGAGATCATTGGGTCCAACCTTTTCTTTTTACAGATGAGGAAACTAAGGTCCAGAAATTTGATATGAGCTGGGTGGGGTGGCACATACTTATAATCCTTGTTACCAGGGAGGTTAAGGCTGATGGATTGCTTGAACTCAGGAGCTGAATTAGTAAGATTGCAGTTGATCTGTGTCCATCCAGCTCCCTAAGGAAGAGTGGACTGGTCTGGGTTGGAGATAGAACAGACTAAACTCCCATGTTAACGGGACTGGCAGTGGATTGGAACCATGAATGGCCACTGCACTTCCAGCCTAGGTGAGATAGGGAGATGAGTCTCCAATTAAAAACAATTAAAAAAGATAGGAAGGAAGAAAGGAAGGAAAGAAAGAAGGAAGGAAGGAAAGAAGGAAGACAAAAATGACGTGCTCTAGGACACATAGCCACAGTGGTCACAGAAACAGGATGAGAACTAAGTCTTTTATATTACACCACTTAGCCATCAGTAGCCTCTGCAGGGAGACAGCTAGGTGGCACAGAGGATAGAGGACTGGGCCTGCAGTTAGGAGAGACCTGAATTTAAATCCAGCCTCAGATACTTACTTGCTGTGTGACCCTGGGCAAGTCCCTTAAACCTGTTTCCCTCAGTTTCCTCATTTGTAAAATGAGGTGGAAAAGGAAATGGCAAACTACTCCAGTATCTTTGCAAGAAAACCCCCAAAAGAGGCCAGGAAGAGTTGGATAAGATTAAACAACTCTGAACCTGTGGGAATTTTGTTCTCACACTAACTCATTCATAGTGCTGTTGCTGAGCTAAATAGGGGAGTATTGACTTCATGATATGTCTAATTTTTCCTAAATTTGTGCTTGTTTGTTTGATCTTATATCTGGGTCGCCATCTGTCAGTGAAAGAAAATCTCTGAAGTGTCAGTAGAGCATGAATGGGTGTGACATAGAAGGTTTGGGACTTGTATTTTTCTTGTGAGAACAAGTAATTCCCATGATATGCACAGGCTGGGAGGGGACGCTGTGACTCTGACCTTGACTGGCTAATGATATGATCCACTGAGGTCAGGGTTGAGCTGGAGTCTTGGAACCGCCCTTCGGACACACAGGAGGGTTGCATGCTTACCCTGTCTTGATGAAGTTGGTAAAATACTTCATTATTTTCAGTGACAGGCTTTTTTCTTCCAGAGTAAACCGCTGTTCATACTGAGGATGGAAGGGTAGTCCAAAGGCATATTGGACATCAGCCAGTAACTCCATGCTGAAACAAAAGATTTTTAAAAAGCAGATGAAACAGTTATGGAATAGGATTATTATTGAATACTATTATATCAATCACATGAGACAGTATTTGTAAATGCTTAGTACAGTGCTTGACACATTTGTTATTGTTCAGTCATGTCCAACATTTTGTGACCCTGTGGACCAAAGCGTGCCAGGCCCTTCTGTCTTCCACTGTTTCCTGAGGCTGTGTTTGAACGCAGGAAGATGAGTCTTCCTGACATTAGGCTCAGCACTCTGGGAGCTGTGTGCCACCTAGTTGCCCCTGTATAAGTACGCGCATGATGATTGATGGTGATAATAACCAGCATTTATAGAGTCTTTTAAGTTCTTTTTTTTAAACAAAATACTTCACATATATCTCAGTCAGTCCTCACAGTAATCCTGTGAGGTAGGTACAGTTGTTATCCACATTTTATAGATGAGGATACTGACGCTGACAGAGGTTAAGTAATTTGTCTCACTCTTGGTCCTATTACTATAAATGTTTCATTTTCATATTAGCTCATCATAATCTTTTAACATTCTGTCTTTTCTGCCTAATGATCCCTTTTAAGTATCTGAGACAGGATTTGAACTCTGACTCAGTATTATCTAAGTAGTTCAATACAAAGGTGCTTTGGGAGGGTTGTGGGAGGAGAAATTCACTTTGCAAAACTGAAAGTATTACATACGTTTATACATTTGGACTGGATCCATGATTTAATTGATATGGAGAAGTTTAAGTGAGGAAACTCTTTCTACCAATGTAACCTGGCACTTCTGCAGTTTCTAAGCTCAAGAGCATTACCTGGGAGCATGGAGAAGTTAAGTGAGTTACTGAAGCTTACACAATCATTGTTACTCTGATAAGCCATGTCTGCCTCTCCTTATATTCACATAAGGAATTATGAATTATGGTAATAGACATTGTACAGGACACAGTTCTTGGGGGATATTATTAGTTATTATAATAATTAGGTATTATAATAGTCTGTATATGTAGTCCCTGGAGATATATATATATATACACATATATATGTGGGTGTGTGTGTGTGTGTATGTGACATATATACGTATATGTATATCCTGATATAATAGTCTATATAGTCGCTGGTATATCCAAAGCACTTTCCCTGCATTCCCATAACTACACTGTGAAGCAGAAAGGGCAGGGATTATTCTGCCCATTTGATAAATAAGGAAACAGAGACTCGGAAAATTAGGAGAGACTTTGCTTAAGGTCTCACTGCTCATAAATGTCAGGGCCAGGGCTAGCATCTAGGTAATCAGACCCCGAAGTCGTTTCTTTGTTTTTGTTTCTGGCTTTTTTTTTTTTTTTGGAGGTGCTTGGGGTTAAGTAACTTGCCCAGGGTCACACATGTTAAGTATGTGAAAGGCCTTGTACCTAGCACAGTGCTTGGTAAAAGCTAGTTGACTGACTCACAACAAGATTGGCTTACCCAGGGCTTGGAATAAATGATTTCCAAGGTCACCTCCTACTTACTGCTTCATTCTGTGGTTCTGGGAACCTGTTCTTCACCTACTTTTCCTAAAATTTTAATTGTTGACTGAGGACTTCAAGATGTGTCTCAACATTTCTTACCGTAGGTGTTCTTTTTGGAATTTATCTATTCATTTTTAATGAACCACATTAGTATTGTAGTCTGATCTAAGAGATATTCTCTTTCAGGTAGAAACAGTTAAAAAAATGTAGAAACAGCTCCAAAATACGAACAGGCAGACATCTGCAAGGTAACCAGATGTTCTTCTCTGGCACAGGCAGAGAATATAATAATGCTAATCAAATAATAATCTAATCTAATAATAACAACTCATGATTATATATGAATTCAAGATTCACAGGCTGCTTTTCTCACAACCATCCTTTAAGGAAGGTAGCACCCACCTTGTTATTTCTGTTTTATAGATTAGGAAATTAAGAGTGAAAAGTTGAATGACTTCCTGTGGTCACACAGGGGTCACCCAAGAGTCAGGATTTGGCTAATCTCATGGATGGATGAATGGATGGATGGATAGATGAATGAACAAATGAATGGATGGATGGATGAATGAATGAATGAGTGAATGAAAAAACACATTTATTGAGCTTATACTATGTGCCAAGCACTGTTCCAAGTGCTAGGGATACAAATACAAGAGCAAACACATTTCTTGCTCTTGGGATGCTTATGTTCTAACATATCAGTGACAGAACTCAGAACTGACCACAGACTAGGCTGCCCAGGCAGGTAGTCTCATATCCATTTAGTGGATACAGCTCTGATCTGTGAATTCGAGAGTCCAGAGAACTTCTAAGATGAAGAAACTCTTATCCTTGCAGGTCAGCACTTTCTCTACAATTTCCAGCCTTAGAGAATTACCTGGAGCACTGAGATTGGCCCAGCGTCACCACCAGGGTGTGTCGACCCCAGGTCTTTCTGGCCCCCAGATGATAGATCTCTCTCTCCACTATGCTACCGTGCCTTTTTATGCAGTATATTTGTAGATTAATTGAGAGAAATCACACGAAGGAGTCATCGTAGTTTATGGAAAAAGCACTTGCCTGGTAGAATGAGACCTGAGTTCTACTTCCAGCTAATTGTGTAAGCGTGGGCAGCTCACATCATCTCCCTTTAATCTCTAAGATGAAAGGATTGGATGAGATGATCTCTATGAATACTTTTAGTTCAATTTTTTCTGTCCTAGGTCACTTTCAGCATTACCAGTCTATATTCTAAATTCCATTTGAATCCAAGTGTTGTGTTCTAAGGTCTCTTCCAGTGCTAACATCCTATGATACACAAAGGAGATCAGAAATGGAAAGCATCATGAGGCTCTTAGAAGAAGCAATGGCAGTAAGTATAAATTAACTCTCCATTCAATAAACTCCAGTGGCTCCCTATTGTGTGTGTGTTCATCCTTTGTTGCGAAAGAAGACCATGCCATCAGAGAAATGATGACATGACTTGCACTTGACTTGTTTTGAGTGAGGCAGGGCTGTGCAGGTCACTAGCCTCACTTCTCCAGAGCCATCTGAATCCAGCTACCAGATTTTCATCAGGATGACTGGAGATGAGCCAGGATGAGGCAATTGGGGTTAAGTGAGTTGCCCAAGGTCACACAGCTAGTGAGTGTCAAGTGTCTGAGGTGAGATTTGAACTCAGGTCCTCCTGACTCCTGCACTGGTTCTCTATCCACTGCACCACCTAGCTGCCTCTGGCTCCCTATTACCTTTAAGATTGAATATAAAAGCCTCTGTTGGGATTTAAAAACCCTGCATCGTTCCTAGCTATCTAGCCTTCTTACACTAAATTTCTCTCAGTGGACTCTGCAATTCAGCAACCAGGACCTCTTTACTGGTCCTTGAATGTGACACTCTCATCTGTCAGTTCCGTACCTTTTCAATGGCTGTTTCCCATTGCCTGGAATTTTCTACTCCCCATCTCTGCCTCCTGGCTCCCTTGGCTTCCCTCAAATCTCACCTCTTCTGATGCCACTTAATGCTAGTGTCTTTCTTCTGTTGATTGTTTTCTGATTTATGCTGTATATAGATTCTTGGTACATAGTTGTTGCATGTAGTGAGATCCTTGAGGGGAGGGATGGTGATTTTGCCTTTCTTTGTATCCCTAGTGCCTAGCGCAGTGACTTGCTCATAGTTGAAGCTTAATAATTGCTAGTTGACTCACTGACTGACAATTAACAATATGACTGAAGATTTATCTTTCTTAAAAAGAGGAAAATTATTTTGTGTTGGTAGCAAAAGAACTGAGAAAGCAATGAGATGAATGGCATACTTAATGTTCCTCTTTGCTAGTGTGTCAACAAGGGCGTTACCTTCCCCCCTCCTTGCAACCACACTGTAGTCATTTTGTATATATACATATGTCTATATATAGCTATACCTTTATATATATAGGTATATTAAGATCATTACATCTATGATATGAAAGTAGATGTAGGTCTATATGTATCTATAACAAAATATCTATATCTATAGATCCATGTGTATTTATCTATATCAATAAAATATATATCTATAGGTATCTATCCATATCTATGAAAATATCTTCATCTATAGATCTATACATTTATCTATCAAAATATCTATAGATCCATGTGTATATCTACCAAAACATCTATATCTATAAAACTATGTATCTATGAATATCAGCTTACTGTATCTATAGCTCTATATGCATCTAAATTTGGTCAGGGACTAGTCTCAGTTTCTGGATTCCTCAACCCTGTTATGAAGCAAAGCCCACAGAGCCATCGACTGGGAGTGTCTTGGACCTTTTCATTTTGGCCTCCACTTTTCCGGAAGTCTATGGGAAGAGCAATTTACTGAACCATAAAAGCTGAATCTGATATGTCATCACCAACAGAGAAGTTCATTTCATTGGCCGAATGTTGACCCTCTCTTCTTCCTGTCACTAATTCTGTATCATCACTTAGAAAGAATTTCGAAATCCCTCCAAAGGTATTATAGAGGTTATCTAAGATTACCCTGTCATTCTACTTACTTGGGAAATGAGGAGAGGAAGTGGGTTGTGAAAAGTTGCACAGACAGTGAAAGGGAGAGAGCAACAAATGCTTACTCTGTACCAGTGTTCCTTCCATTGAAGTCTAGTTTTTTGGGGTGTCAGACCCAGAGGCATGGGGTAGTCTTCAAATGGGAGGAATATTTCATTATCTTTTCCTCCTTCAACATCAAATGAAATTTTATTCTAAATCTCAAATGCTTATGTTCTTATTGTTAAAAATGGTGATAGCTATTTGTATCAGCTCATTTTTAAAAATAAATTTATTATTTTTCTGATATCATCTACATTTTCTACTATATCCTTTCACTACCCCCTTTCTTCACTTAGAGCATCATCTCATAACCAATAATTTTTGAAAAGATGAAAGAAAGTAGTTTTTAGCAAAACTAACATAGCAAAAGAGTCTCTAACACAAGGGATGCCTTATTCTTCATCTCCAGTTCTATAGAGAATTAAGGGAAGATGTCAGATTAGTATTTTTTTAAGGATTGGAGGAAAGTACTTAATAGAAAAACTCATTTCAGTTTCCATCTCCTCCAGATAGCTTTCCTGAACCACTTGAGCCCACAATAATTTTCTACCCCCTTCTTGACCAACTATTTTTGTGTATGAATACATTTTAACTCAGGAGAAAAAAAAGAGTCAGGAAGACCTGAGTTCAAATTTGGCCTCAGATATGCAAGTCACTTAACCTCTGTTTGCCTTAATCCATTAGAGAAGAAAGGGGCAAACCACTCCAGTATCTTTGCCAAGAAACCCCAAGGACAGTATGTTCCATGGAGTAACAAAGAGTTCATGACTGAACAACTAAGCAACATTCTAACTCATGTTATTTTTTCTAACTGTTTTGTGTATAAATCTTGTCTCCCTGACCAGATGGTAAGCTCCTTGTGGACAGGGGTCATATCGTATGCATATTTCATTGACTCAGAAAAATCTGGATTTGAATCCTAGCTGTATTACTCCTAAGGGTAGCTTCATATTAAAACATAAATTTATAATATGTCTATGGTATGCTGAAGATAGTGCCACGCTTCAGCTAAAGAAAGGGAGCCCAAGACTAGAGCTAAATTACATCGAGAAGCAATTCATCAACTTATAGCTTCTCAGAGCTGGAATGAACCTCAGAGGTCATCTACAGCTGCCATATCTGACCAAGAATTCCCTGTCCTACATGGCTGAAAAGTGCTTATTGAGCTCCCATGCAAAGACCTCTGGCAATGGGGAGTTCACAATTGTTAGGAAGGTTGTCCTAAGTTGAAATCCCCCTCTCTTTTTTTCAACTTCTACCCATTATTCCTGTGTGAAGTATAATGTTTTAGTTTGAAAGACAATGACAAGTTAACAAAGAGATTCAATAAAAATAAAGGAATAGGGAAGCAGACCAATAAGAAACATCATCATCATGTAAGAGGTTATGCTTTGGACTAGACAGCAAATTCAAGGAATTATAGAAATGAAGAGTCAGTTCATGCTTGAATAATAGGAATCCATTCTTCCATACAGAGTATTTCAAAAAACCTTTTGGGCTATCACAAAATACCTGCACTAAGACTTATAGATTATCCTATGTTTTGTGTACTGGAAGACTTAAAGGAACTTATAGATCATAGATTTAGTGCTAGAAGGGAACTCTGAGGTCATTTAGTCCAACTCCTCATTTTGCAGTTGAGGAAACTGAGACCCAGAGGAGTCAAGGGACTTGTCTGATGTCACACAAGTTATAAATGGTGGAACAACTGAATGCGTATCCTCCTACTTCATAGCTAACAATGCTTACGCTGTATCACATTCACAAGGCAGTCCATCATGGTCAGATAACTACTCCCAACCATTCTTCTTAATTCTGCCTTCAATAAGTTTAATTCGTCTGCCACACATCCCTTCAAATACTAAATTCAGCGACTCTAGCTCTCCTAATTCTCACTTTCTCAAAGCTTAAATCCTCAAGTTGAAATTCTCTTGCCATGTTGTCAGCCCTTCTCTGGATGTGCTCCATTTTGTCCATGTTCTTTCTAAAATGGGGTGCCTAGAACTGAACATAGTATTTCAGATGTGGACTGAATGGTGGGATTATTATGTCTTCACTTTGGATACATGGCCTCTATTAATGTAACCCCAGATCATATAAACATTTTTGGCTTCAATGGTACATCTCTGATTCCTGCTGAAATTGAAGACCACTACGTTTCCCATGTTCCCAATACTCAGTGACATAAAATAAAAATTGGTAAAAATACCAGTCTATTAATAAGTGCGCCAGGCACTACAGTTGCAGCAGTTGCATTTACTTCCTTCCTGTTGTGCCCTGCTCTTCATATGGAGATGAACATCCTTTCTCATCATCAACATGGTTGGAGATTTGCATTATTTCCCAGCAGCGGGGAAGGTTTGCTCTGAACCATTCACATTCTCTGGCTTGCTCTCCTGAGACACCAAAGAAACTAATTTTCAAGGCAGCTGGCTGGACTGCTGAGCTCTGTTGTTTTCTGAGATTGAATAATGCCAGAAATAAACCACTGCAATCCATAGAACTGGAAAGTTATTTTCTTCTCCTTTATATGAAGATAATTGGCTTGTATTACTATTGAACTTGGCTTCTAGCCCTGTGTCCTAATCAGCTGTTCCAGTTCACAGAGATAACATCAATAAGTATTCTCAGATTCTTGGATGCAGATACAATACACATTTCCTGCTCTGGATTGCTTTGGACGCCTTCATTAAACTTTGGACTTTCTGGGAATAGTTGTATCTTTAGGGCCTGATGAAATCCAACTCAACAAAATAAGGCCTGAGGTACGGTCTTATAACAAGCACAATTAACTGCTTGCTTTTCTAAATAATCCAACAAACGTTTATTAAGCAAATAGTATATGCAAGGCACCATATTAAGCACTACAGAGCCAAACAATAACAAGAAATATTAGTCCTTGCCATCCTGGAGCACAGAGAGATGGCAGAGCACCTCATCGCTGCCTTGTAGAATCCCTTGATTCCGTCTTAAGGCTGCTCAAGCACTGATCTACATGATGTCACCTCAGTTAATATATCTCTGTCTCTGTCTCTCTCTGTCTCTATCTCTCTGTTTCTCTCTCTATCTCTGTATCTATCTTTGTCTATCTCTAACTCTGTCTCTGTCTCTATCTCTGTTTCTGTCACTAACTCTGTCTCTATGTCTAGGGCATCTAGGCAGCAGAGTAGATAGAGTGTCAACCATGGATTCAGGAAGATCTGAGTTCAGATCCAGCCTCAGACATTTCCTAGCTTTGTGACCCTGAGCAAGTTAGTTAACCTTGTTTGTCTCAGTTTCCTCATCTGTAAAATTAGCTGGAGAAGGAAATGGCAAATCATTCCAATATCTTTGCCAAGAAAACCTCAAACTGGGTCATGAAGAATCAGACATGACTGCACTACAACATATCTATATTTATTTTTGTGTATATTTTCTCCCACAAATAGAATATAAGATATAATAAAGGGTTATATCATTTTTGTCTTTGATCCTCAGCACATGAGAGGTGCTTAATGTACACCTAAAGACCGACTCATTGGCTGATGGTAGATAATGTGCTTGACTTGGAGTCAGGAAACCTGCGGTATACACCCTGCCTCTGCCACTCACCAGCTGTGTGAGATACATTGATATAGTAGAGAAAACTCTAGAGTGGGAATCAGAGGACTTGGATTTGAATTCTGATCCTGCCATTTACTACCTTCGTGAACTTGGAGAAGTCACGTGCTAAATCCTAATGAGAAAACAACTCCATGAAGGAACAGTGGAGAAGGTTAATCCCTGACTCCTAACTTGCTCACTCGGCACCCCTCCTCCCTGAATTGCTATCTAGTTTCTCCTGTCTTATATTTGTGGACTTTTATTTATTTGAACCTGAGACTTTCCATTTATCCTTATCATATTTATTTTTATTAGGTTCAGTCCAATGCTCCCAGCCTCTCAACACTTTTGGGAGCCTGACTCTGTCAGTCAATGTGTTACTATCCCTCCCGAATCTGCAAATTTAATAAGCATATCATTTATACTTAAATTTGAATCACTGATAAAAATGTTAGGCATTGCAGCCAGAGCCAGCAACAGATCGCTAGAACATTCCTTTGGAGACCTCCTTCTAAGATGACATCAAATCATCTATGACTATTTCTTTTGAGTCCAACTATCTAATTAGCTCTGGAGCTATCATCTAGGCAATATTTCTCTGTCTTTCCTCTAAAGAATAGTTGAAAACACTTTGATCAAATGCTTTTCTAAGTCTAGGCACACCACCTCTGTAGTGTAGAGCCCAAGATCACATAGGTAGAGAATATCATTGCCAGGAGTTGAACCTGGAACTTCTACGTCTTAAATCTCCAACCCGGGGCTCTTTCTACTCATCCTCCTCTTAGCTTGAATTTTTATTGGATGTTCTTCTTGACCATACAAGGAGTAGCTATTCAGCCACTTCACTATTTGCTTGGGACTCTTAATTTTTAAAAATGGCCAAGGCAGTCAACCAGTAAAGACAATATTTGGAATGTGTAATTTTAAAATGTCCGGAAAATATGAAGAAATATAGTGGTCATCTGTAGCTTTTACAATTCCATTTCAGAAGGAAAGGATAATTTATATAAAAGATAAACATTGCTGCTTCCTTAGTCATTTCCAATGTTTTTCTGTGTACTCCTTAAAGGGATGGAACTAAAAATCCTTCACATTTGTACAAGGCTTACAGTTTGCTGACTCCTTTCCTACCCATGATCTCATTGAATACTCAGGGCAGTTCAGTGTGGAAGGCTGAACAGGTCATTTTTCTCAACCCGGCTTAAAGAGCAGTAATTATGATTCTAATTCACATTTCTACAGCACATTGAGGTTTAAAGATCACTTCCTTTCCTGCTCAACAAACTCAACAAACTTCCTATTAACTTTAGTATCAAATAAAACTAATATATTCAACATTGAAAGCCCTCCACAACGCAGCCTTTTCTTTACTTTTTGGCCTTACACTACATTACTTCATATACTCTATAGTCTGGCCAAATTGACCTTACTGTTCTTTACACACATATCTCACTTCCCATTGTGACTTTGTAACATCCTCCTGCCTTGAATACGTTCCCTCTTCACCTCTGCCTCTTAGAATCCCTGTTTTTCCTTCAGCTGAGGTACCATCACCTACATGAGGCCTTTTTTGGTTCCTCCATCTTTGCCCCCTCCAAACTCCCTTGAATTCGTTTTGAATACATTTGGTATTTATTTATATGTCTGTCTCTATATGATGTGTCTCCCTCATCCCTAGTACATAGAAAGCTCCATGAAGGTATGGAGTTTTTATTGACTTTGGATTCATGGGTACCTGGCACACCACAGGTATTTAACAGATGCAGATTGATTGGATTATTATCACTAACAACAAATGACATTTAAGAGTGTATGGCATGGTGAGTTTGGAGTCAGAGACCTTGGTTGTCATCCTGTCTGTTAAGGAGGTGATACAATTAGGGGGCACCTAGGTAGCATCTATGTGACGCTGGGCAATTCCCTTTACCTCTCTCACTCTCAGTTTCCTCATTTGAAAAATGGAAAGACTGAAGAGTATGGCATCTTCTAGTTCAAAATTATAATAGCCTATCCTTACAAAACTACATTTATATTACCTTGTTGAGTCCGCACAACTATTTTCCCCTCTATGGTGCTGTGTCATAGACTAGGCTTTGGCCCTTTCCCCTCTTACAGAACCTTACAAAAGAACTATTAAGCTGTTAGCATCTGTTAAAATGACAGAAGTTGCTTGAGTATGCAGCAATGTTAACTCTCACCTCTATAAAATGAGGGAACTGGACAATAGAGCCTCCGAGCTTCCCTCTAGCTATGATTTTGTGATGCTATCCTCTCATTTGGTCCTCCCATTAACCTTGGGAAGTGGGTACTAAAGGTATTATTATCTTCCTTTTAAAGACAAGTAAATTGATGTTCAGAGAAGTTAAAGGAATTTTCCACAGTCACACAACTCATAGAGGTAGGAGGTGGGATTCAAACCTATGCCTTCCTGATTCCAAGTCCAACAAGCTACCCACCATGCCATGTTTCCTCTAAAATGGATCTATTTCCTTAAGAAGAACATCCCATTCACTGGCTTGCTGTGTCAGGGAGGTGATGCTGGGTTCATGAAGGATTTGCCAGTAGAAAGAGCACAAGTTGATCTAGCTAAAAAGGTTTTAAGTATGGCCCCACTCATAGACTATACGTCTGTCACATGAAGTCCAGCCTGGCTAACTTTGAGAGGCTTCTCGCTCTATAGAAGATGGTGAATTTTTAGGTCATGACAACTCAGGTAGACCAGCCCTTGAGGTTTGAAGACTTTATGATCTGTGTTAGGTGGAGAAAAGTATTTATTATTATTGTGTTCTATAACTCAGCTTCTATTCTGACTCAGAGTACCAAGACCATGCCTCTGCCAGCTTCCTCATGCTGTGACTGTCTATCCTGACTCACACGAGCTTGGATCACACCTTTGACAACCTCCTATTGCTTAATGGCCGTCCCGGAATTCTGACACAGCCTGCTCTTGGACCTGGTTTCTGGCTGTTCCCCAGGTGTCATAATGATGCCTACCTCAGACGTCTTTCCCCACTCCTGGCTCACAGGCTGAGGAGAGGACACCACAAAGGCCATAACAAAAGACCTTTTCTGCTCCAGCCCCAGAAGCTCTGCATTTTTGGAATCACCTTTTCCTCCATTACCTACACTATGGGATTTTTGTTTTTAGCTTATGGGGTCTAAAAATTTAAATCTAGAGCTGGAACTTAGAAAAGAAAACTGAGAAACAGAGAAGCAAAATGACTGCCCACTGTCAGAAAGCAATCAATCAATAAGCATTTATTAAGCACCTACTATGTACCAGGAACCATGCTAAGTGCTGGGGATAAAAAAGAAGGAAATAATAATTCCTGACCTCAGGAAGCTTACAATGTAATTTAAGTCCTATAAAGTGGTATACTAATTACTTGGGGCAAGTAACGATTTTAAATAATAATAATAGCTAGCATTTATATAGCACATTAAAGCTTACAAAAGGTCCTGTATGTTATTTCCTTATTGTTCCTGTGTTTTAGATGCTATTATTTTCTCTAGATCACGCATGGGGAAACCGACACCAAGAGAGATTAAGGGACTTGATCATACCATCAGTATTGCTATCCTCCACAAGTATTCCATTTCCAAATTCAAGGACTCTGAAATTCCTCTGTCTCATAATCTCTTAACATGCTGTTTTTGTTTGCCTTATGACCCCTGGCTGTGTTCCTGGTCTTCCTTGTGACTTCCAAGCCCTTTACTCATCAGTTATTTCTCAGGCCATCTCCCCTGCACTTACTTTTCTTTCCTTCCTTCCATTTTTTTCCACTCCCTCCCTCCCTCCTTCCTTCCTTCCTTCCTACCTTCCTTCCTTCCTTCCTTCCTTCCTTCTTTCCTATATATGACTATGATTATCAATATCTAAGTATGTATATGTATAAGTGTACATATACATAGGTATATGTGTGTTTATGTATGTATGTACATCTATGTGTAGATGTACCTATATATGTATGTTTATATATGTGCACACACATATACATACATGCATATGTGTGTATGTGTATATATCTCCATTTTTAATTGTAACCTTCTGGGGGGAAAAGAACAAAATAAAAAGTGCTCAGCAGAGAACAAAAGAAAACTTACAGGGAAGTAAAATAAAGATGGACAGCTCTGAACACAATGTACCATATAGGTTTTTTTGAAGTGGAAATTTATTGTTGTATATTTTGAATCCTCGCACTGCTGTGCACATGGCAATGCTTTTTTTTTCTTTTCTTATTTTGTATTACTTTAGTTTTAGTATTTCTTTTTTCTCTTATTATTTTGTATTTAAGTTTAGAATTAAAAAAATTACAAATAATAAAAAACCAACAACAACCTGCCCTCTCTTTGCAGGCAAAACTCATTAAGTCACTTATAATGAATGCTTTCAGTTAATTCTCTCCTTATTCTCTTCTAAACTCTCTGCAATTTGCCTTTTGATCTCACCATTCAATTAAAACTTCTCACTCCAAAGTTACCAATGATCTCCTAACTGCCAAATCTAATGGCTTTTTCTTTTTCAGCTCCTCATCCTTCTTGACCTCCCTGCAGTCTTAGATACTGCCAATCATTGTCTTCTCCTTGATTCTCTCCTTTCTAGTTTTTCCTGGTTCTCCTCCTAGCTGTCTGACTCCTTCTCAGTCTCCCATGCTGACTCTCCATCCAGGGCATACTCAATAACTTTGGGTGTCCAACAAGGCTCTGTCTTAGGCCCTCTTCTTTTCATCCTCTATACTATTAAGACTGGTGATTTCATCAGCTCCCATGAATTCAATGATCACCTCTATGCAGATGATTTTCAGATATATTTAACCAGCTCTCTCTCCTTATCTCCATTATGACATCTTGCATCTGCTTATTGAACATCTCAAACTATATCCTCTCTATATCTTAAATTCAACTTGTTTAAAATCAAAACTCATTACCTTTCCCCAATCCCTCCCTGCTCCCAAACTTGCCTATGACTGTCAAGGAAATCACTATATTCCTCATCACCTGTGCTTGTAACCTAGGTGTCAACTCCTTCCTCTCTCTCACCCATATCCTATCATGTGTGAGATTGAGTTGATTTTGCAGCATCTTTCATATATACCCTCTTCTATCTTTTGACACATCCTGGGGCAGGCCCTCATCACCTCACGCCTAGACTATTTACAATAGCCTGCTAGTTGGTCTTTCTCAAATTTCTCTCACTCCAATTTATCCTCCATTCAGCTGTCAAAATTATCTTTCAAAAGCATGAGTCTGACCATGTTACTCCCTTGTTCAGTCAACTCCAGTGGTTCCCCATTGCCACCAAGATCACATACAAAATCCTCTACTTGGAGTTCAAAGCCCCTAATAACCTGGCTCCTTCTTACGTTTTCAGTCTTGTCACCTTTACTCTGCAAGTTCTCTATGATACAGTGACGCTGACCTGTTATTCCACTTGCAAGACTCTATCCCACCCCGCTCCTCCCCATTCTGAGTTTTTACTAGTTGTCTATGTCTGGAATGTTCTTACTTCTCTCTGCATGCTGGCTTCCTGTAAGTCTAAGCTTGAAACTTTCCTCAAGAAGCCTTTCTTTCCCACTCCTCCTCAATGTCTGTGCCTTCACTCTGCCATTGCCTTCAAGTTACCCTGTGACTTGTAAATAATTATTTTCATGCTGTTTCCCTAAACAGAACATGAGCTTCTTGAGGACAGAGATTACTCGTGTCTTCTTTGTGTTCCCATAGCGCTTAGCATAGTGCCTATAGTAAGCACTTAATATATATCATATGTGTAATGTGATATATATGATAATATATGGTATATAGAAAGCCTTAATAAATGCTTATTGACTTGACTTGCTGAAGGTCATACATCTAGTTACTCTCTGGGGCAGAATTTAAAATTGGGTCTTCCTAACTCTCCAGTTCCACACTTTACTCACTATGTAACCTAGCTGATGTGTGTTCATTTGGTGACACCTATGCATGACCATGTCTGTGTAATTTTACTCACAGTAAGTTTACTCAGAACATCTGACCTTGACCAAAAAAACTGGATTGAACTGGTTTCCTGACCTGTAGGACCCAGCTGGTGGGGTCCTCTAGCTGTAAAGACAAAGACATTGAATACCTTTACTCTTCTATTTATAAAAGAGACTGGGGGTCCCAAATTAAAGACTTGGCCCTGGAATCATGTGACTATTCCCTACATGATGACAAAAGACACCAATAACTCCCACTTTCAGAAGGGAGATATTTCTGGACACATCTCCCCATCCTTGGTATTTCTGACCACATGTTTAACCCACCACAGGCTGAGGCATGTTCCTTTCATCCTCTAGCCTGAAACAGTTGTTTTTTTTCTTTCCCCAATACCACACTCATGCTTTTTTTGCCTAGAGTTTTTGCACAAACTGCTTAAATCCCTTCCCTTCCCTTGGTCAACTTGTAATCCCCAAGATGTGGGGTAGATCAAACATAGAAACACTTCAAAGGAGGCCTTGAGCATTTCATGGATGACAGATGGGGAGGGACTTCAGGGAAACCAGGACCAGGGTAAAATGTTTTTGTTTTGTTTTTGCTATTTCAAGAAGAAAATAGGTTAGGCTTGTGCGCTTGAATCACTACCTGCTTAAAACTGCTAAACTTTGGGGGTGGTTATGTTGCTCAACCACACCATGTCCTTTGATGTAAACATCACACAGATCAGAAGGCTGAATCTGACCATCTGGTTAGGTGCATGTTTTCAGAAGTCACGAGCTGTCTTACAAAGTTAACCCTGGACTTAGCATTAGAAAACCTGGGTTTGACTTCTTATCCCCTCGAGGAAATCTTATTCTTCCTTGGACTCCGTTTCCTCATTACAAGATATTCTTATGACAACCCTAACCATGCTGCCCTTTCCAAGGTGCAGCTCAGGGACTTCTTCCTCCCTGAAGCCTTCCCTAGTTCCTTCAGTTAAAGAGATTTTTCCCTTCTCACATTTGCCTAGACAACTGTGTCTGGATCTCTCCTCCTTTACTCCTATCACTCTCTTCCTTGGTGTTGAAACATTTATGAGAAACATGCTGTTCTTTGTTGGGAGGAATGTTAGGAGATATTTGATTGTGATTATAAATTTTAGTCCCATACAAGTGGGGAAGACTCCATCTGCACATGTGATGACAGGTACAAATTCCACAGAATTACTGGCACACAATTTTAAAACACTAGCATGTGGGACACAAGCTCTGAGAATCACTGCACTATCCTTTATTACAGATATTTGTGAATATGTTGTAGCTGTCCCTTCTTGATTCTTCTCTCCCCATCCCTTAATTCTCCTCCCCAATATATTATAAATTTCTAGTCCTGGATTTGGAGGTAAAGACCCTGGGTTCAAAGGATCTCTGATGCTTGTAGATTTCTCATCATAGCACTGACTCTCAAGGGATATATCAAGAGACTTCAAGTGGTAGCTAGGTGCCACAATGGATAGAGAGCTGGACATGGAGTCAGGAAGACCTGAATTCAAATCCAGCATCAGATACTTATTGGCTTTGGGAGTCTGGACAAGTCCCTTAACCTCTGTCTATCTTAGTTTCCTCATTTGTAAAATGGGGATAGTAGTAGCACTTACCTCCAGGGGCTTGGAGAATCAAGCGAGATATTTGTAAAGTGCTTCACAAACCTTAGAGCTCTTTATCAATAAGAATTAATAAATGCCATCTGGTCCTATCAATTTGAAAGGTGCATCAATAGATTCAACATGGGTCAGCTGAGATTGAACCTTCTAAGTTTAGAAAGATCCTGAAGTTGTCTGAAGGGTCAAAGACCACTTACTAAGTCAAGGAAAGGTTATGATCTCTAGGGGAGGAGAGAATATGCACACTTACAAAGTTACAGATTCCTAAAATTCTGAAGGGCTAATTTTATTTAAAGCAAATAAATAAATGAATGAATGAATGAATGAATGAATGAATGAATAAATAAATAAATAAATAAAAAGAGACCAGGATCACCCAGAAGACAAGAAACACATTCTCCCACAAGACCAGCTGATCACCTTACCTGTTCTGGGAGTAGGTTTCAGGCACATAGTACAAATAGATGTTCCCTCGGGTTTTCCTTGCCCAATGGCTGGCCATGTCAATAATGGGACAGTTGATAAAATAGTCCCTGGAGCAAGAGAGAGAGGAAAGAGTCTGTTAAGAGTCGATCTGGGTAGTCACACTATGAATGCACTAGTCATTCCTATAATAATGGGTGTCTCTTTTTGAAAATGAGGGTCCTTCACCATCCAAACCTGTGCTTTACTACACCTGTCTTTAGCACCATCCCAAGAGAACTGATCTGCTCCTTGCCCCTATCTTCACCCCCCACTCCCCACCAATGCTGCACCATGTCCATTTCCTCAAGGAGGGCCAAATGCTGAACCCACAGCAGAAGATTTCCAAGGATAAACAAGGATATACAAAATCTTTCCTCATCCCTTTAGCCATTAGCGTCCCTCACCTCCAACTGCTCTGAATTGATTTATCTGTGTACATATTACCACCCTTGTTATAAAATACAAACTCTAGGAGAGCAGGAGTTGTTTTGTCTTTGAGTTCCCAGTGCCTGGCGCATATTTGTGACTGGACTTAGATAATAATAATAGTAGATGATGATGATTGATGATCATGATGATAATAGCTAACATGTATACAGTCCTTTAAGTTTTGCAAAGTGTTTTATCTCTACAAACTCATTTGATCCGTACAACAACCTCATGAAGTAGGTGCTATTATGAGTAAGTGACTTGTTCAGTGTCACAAAGCTAGTAAGCTTCTAAGACTGGATTTAAATTCAGGTTTTCCTTATTCCAAGTCCAATGCTTGATCCACTGAGTCAATAAGCTGCTTAATAAAATGTCTGACAATTCCAATCATCATGATTTATTTTTGGCCACTGCACCCAAATAGCTCTGGATCAGTGATCAAGATCGGTGACCTTGGACAGCTCTCTCTCACTTAAATCCAATTCACTTGAAAGTAATGGCATTATCTTCCTGATGTCTTTGACTTTAAGAAAGGAGGGCAAACAGCAACAACCACAGAGTGTTAGACTATTGGATAGAGCGTTGGACTTGAATTAGAATCCTAAATTCTACCTCACATCCTAATTACATGATGGGCTGTCACTTAATCATTTTGAGTCTCAGTTTTCTGAGCTGTAAAATGGGAGTAATTGTAGCAGTTTCCTCACAGGGTTGTTGTGAGGATCAAATTAGTTAATTTATTTGATGACTTTGGAAATCTTAATATGCTATGTAAATGTCATATTATTTTGAGTTGGGATCATTTCATTTATTATATTTACAGACTAGGTGCTTAATAAATGTTGATTTATTGAATGATTAATTAAAGGAAGCACTTAATACATATCATTAAACGAGTAACTAAGTATTAGAGCCAGTTTCAGGGATGGCTACATTGGTTCAGTACCATAGGAAGCTGGGACATGCCTTTATGGGGTCAAAGTCCTATCATTCTAACTACTTTCTTGGGTGGCTGAGGCAAATACAGTGTGAGTAAACTTGTAATATAATCTGGAATGTCTCTGAAAGAGGAGAGAAGCTGAGAGTAACAGGAAACAGGAAAAAAGCAAATCAATAATAAGTTTATTGAGTTTGGTACTATGCACCTTTGCCCTGGTCACATCATTTCTTGAATATTACATTCTGTGCTGAGTGCCACACTCTAAACAAAGCTCTGATTAGTTGGAGAAGATCCAGAGGAGGGAAATCAGGATGGTGAAAGAAATTGAGATCATGCCAAGTGAGGGTTGGCTGACAGAAAAGGGGATGTTTAGACTGAAGAAGACAGCATTGAGGGGAGAGATCAAAGCTGTCACATGGAAAAGAGATATTTGTTCTGCTAGGACCAAGAGCACAGAACAAGGAGGAAATAATAGAATTTTCAGAAAGGTAAATTTATGCCCAATGGAAGGGGAAAAACCATGATTAATTGGAGTAATGCAAAAATAGATTGGGCATCCCTAACAGGGTCCTCATCACTGGAGGTCTTCAAGTGAAGGCTAGAAGATCTGTTGTTGAGATCGGACTTGTTTAGGTTGCATTAAATGTCTTTTAGGGCCATGATTCTAGGATTTGCTATAATAGATTTGATATTATAGAAAAAGTGTGATACTTAGACAAAGGTTTGGATTTAATCACTGCCTCTACCACTTACCAATTTAAGCATTGTTAAGTAAGTGACAGACTCTATGAGCCTCAGTTTCCTTATTTGTCAAAAAAGGGGATAATAGTACTTGCACTTTCTACTTCACAAAACTATTGTGAAAAAAGTGATAAAAGTACTATGGGGCTAAAAATGTACTTTATAAACATGATGTTGTTGCTCTTGCTGTTATTAGTAATAATATTAGTAATAATATAAGACATGCATATAGTACAGTAGAAGGAACAACGAATCTGGAGCTTGGTTAAAATCCTGGCTCTGTTTTTGTTAGCCACCTGACCTAAAGCAAGCCACTTTAAGCTCTTAGATTAAGAGACTGGTGACCAGAAAAGGTTTCAAGTATTATATAGTATTTTAGCTGAATCTTGAAGGAAATCAGGGATTCCAAGAGATGGATATGTGGAAGAAAGGCTTCCCAGAGAAGGTAGAATATGACCACCCTCCTAGTGCTCAAAACCTAGGTGTCTTCCTTGATTCCTGACTCTCTCACTCTTCCCCCAGATCCAATCCATTAGGAGTCTTGTGAATTCTATCTTCATAATATCTCTCATACACACCCTCTTTTAGCCTTTGACACGGTCACCACCCTAATGCAGGATCTTGTCACTTTCTGCTTGGACAATTACTGTACCCTTCTGGTTGATTCCCTCTCTCAGGTTCTCTCTACTCTAGCCCATCATCCACTCAGCTCTGACAAAGTCACCTTCCCAGAGAAACAGTTTGACTGTGTTGCTCCCCTACTCAATAAACTTTAGTACTTTCTGAATGCTTTGCTATAGGTATCAAATGTAACAGCCTCCATTTGGCCTTTAAAACCCTTCAGAGCTTGATCATTTCTTTTCTTTCCTATCTGCTTATATCTTGGTTCCCTCCATTTACAGAGACAATGATCTTCCATCTGCCACCTCCATGAATTTTCACTCACTGTCTCCTAAGCTTGGATCCTTCCCTTCCCTCATCTCTGCCTGCTGGCTTCCCTGACTTCCTTCAAGTTTCAGTCAAAGCCTATAGTCTTCAAGAGGCCTTTCCCAGACTGCCTCAAGCCTTCTGTCTGAGGATGCCTCCAAATTACTCTGTATATACCTCGTTGTTTGCATGTTTCCTCCTCCTTTACATTGTGAACCTCTTGAAAGTAAGGGCTATCTTTGCCTTTCTTTGTGTGTCTGGTATTTAGCACAGCAAAACCTAACTTGCCTAGCTAGCCTAGATAGCACATAGAAAATGCTTTTCAGCTAACTGAAAAGGATCTTGCAGGACATAGTATTTCTACAGGTGCAGAGATATGAGAAACAATAGATCTTTTCAGATGACCCAATAACCACACCCATCACTGTGGCTTGGCCATCTACCATATTCATGCCAGTCTGGATGTGTCAGATAGGTTGCTTGAGGGATGTGCTGTTGTATTCAGCTATCTGAGCAGATCCCCATCAAACAGGGGCTTTTACACAGTTTGGTTGTACTGGCATCCTTAAAAGGCATTTTTTCCCTTGGCCTACACAAGTGAGACAGAGAGACGAGGTGACAAAATTTGTGGGTCGTGGCAGGAGCAAATGCAGCAAGGCATGAGAAAGTGTAAGACAGAGTCAGAGGGGGTCAGGAAGAGACATGTCTGGTTACAGCAGGAGGTTCCTTTAGAAAGTGTTTAGACTTCTTACTTCTGATCTCCGACCAGTATCACAGCAAGTATTTGGAATTGTTACATTTCCACCCCTCAGGCATTCTGGGTTCCTGCCAATCTATAGCTGTTACCTATACCTTGGGAAGAACAAATCAGTCCACACAACCAGATGGTGAATTTTCCATGGTGTGTGTGTGTGTGTGTGTGTGTGTGTGTGTGTGTGTGTGTGTGTGTGTGTGTGTGCGCCTGTGTAACACAGTTTCTTATGGAAAGGATACTTGAAATAAGTGTAGAATTTCCCCACAAGATGAACCTGCAAAGGTCATATATTGGATTTAAAGCCAGAAGAAGTCTTAGAAATTACGTAGTCCAATCATCTCATTTTACAAGTGAAGAAACAGGCATAGGGAAAGGACAGATGCTGTCCACATCACTCAGGTAATAAACAATGAAAGTGTGATTTGAAATGGGGACCGGTGACTCTCAAACCACTATCCCTCCCACTGTCATTCTCTTTTTTAATATCTCTTCTCTATATTCTTCTTTCTTTTCAACAATAGAAATTATGTTAATTACCAAGATTATTCCTAATAATAATGGAATCTGGGCTATGATGAGCTGAGAAAATAATTATCAATAATATTTATCTTATATGTAATATTCTAAAGTTTGCAAAGACCTCATATGGTAGTTACTTAATATGTACATAATTGATTGCTACACATGATCCTATTATCTATAGGTATTATTATCCCCATTTTCCAGAAGAAGGCACTAAGGCTCATTGAGATAAAATAAGTTGTCCATGATCACTGAGCTAGTAAGTGTCTGGATCAAGATTTGAATCCAAAATTTTCTTCCTCATTCAACAGTCTATTCATTTTACATTTTGGTGCAATGGAAAGATCCCTAATGAACTGCTGTTCAAATCTAAGCCCTTCTACTAATTTGACTTTGGGGAAAAATTGCTTCAGCCCTCTAGGCCTTGTTTTTCTTATCTGTAAAATGGGTCAGTTGGACTAGATTTCTAAAATTCCTCAGAGTTGAAGTGCCAGAGTGAGATGATTCCTCTAATACTGTACCTAATACCTCAACAGTTCTGATACATGTGAAGGTGAAAATATTTTAAGGAGATTGTATTCCAATCAATGCTACCTTCTGGGAGACAAGAAGAAATGAGTTGTAAAATTCCTTCTGGAATATGGGGGGACTCCCCAGAGTCCTATTTCAACTTATGAGAAACACATGCCTGCTATCTATCTATCATTCATCTATGTGGTCCATGATGAGTGTTTAAATCCAGGTCAGAGGGCTCTTGTTCTAGATCAATAGTCAAATTGCAGAGGCCCTGTTGTGAGAACCAGGAGAAAATGTCCCTAGTCTCTTTACCTATATGAATTTAATTCTCTCTTCTCTTGTGTCTGAAACCTTACTTTTGCCTCCACCCATCTGCTCAGTCTATATCCCCAAAACCTTGCCCTTGCCCACGCTACGTACGTTCCCTCCAGTTTGGTCTAAAGTTGCACCTCAGTCTCAGCCCTTAGACTCATGGAAATATTATTCTATAGTAACTGACTCATTGCTTGTGTCCATGTTAATTCCTAGATCCAGTTCACCACTCCCAAAAAACCACCATACCCCACTAAGCATGGCCTTTCTATTGTCCCATGACTCAGTGCTAATGATTTCCATTTTTCATCTAAGTCCCATAAGGCTGGAAGAATATGAGTTATCCAAGGTCAGTCATAAATAACCAAGGACCACAACTGCATAACCTTTCAGTGTGGCACATGTGAAAGAATATCAGATTTGGAGCTGAAAGTTCTGGATTTGATTCTGGCTCTGTCACTTACTACCTAAGAGGCATCTTGGAATAATGATCAGAGTTCTGAACTTGTAGTCAGGAAGACCTGAGTTCAAATTCTGCTATTGACACTGACAAGCTGTGTGACCACAGGCAAGTAACTTAAATTTCTGTGCCTCAGTTTCTTTATCTGTTAGATTGGTATAATGACACCTGTAGATATCAAAACAACCTCCTGAATTTGTTTTGAGGCTCAAATGACTATGATGTCTGCATGGTACTTTGTACACTTGAAAGCACTATATTCATGCTCATTTATTATTGTTTATTATTATTGTTACCACTATCTGTGTCACCTGGAGAAAGTCATTTAACCTCCTTAAGCCTCAATTTCCTCTGCAAAGTGCAGGGTTGGATGAAATTTTCTCTAAGATCTTCTCTAGCTCTGAATTCTATGATGTGATGACATTGTTTTGATGAACTCCAAACTCCACTATCTCTTCAGCAGAAGGTGTTGGCAATTTATATTTATAGGAATCATGTCGGGTTTGGAGGTTGGAGATTTCCCATATTTCATTAGCTAGATTTTTCAGAAACTGATCACATAGAATATTATAGACTTCAGGGAAAGAATTTCTTTTTGTTCTGTAAAATGCCCTTTGTAAGCTCAGTGAGCACAAGGGCCAGACCTTATCTAGCTGTTGCATCACTCCTTTCACTCAGCATTATGCTAGCTAGGCATTTGTAGGGTCAAACAAATGTTTGTTGAATTTAAGGGAATTATATGTGCTTTAAAAAAAAAAAAAGACGTCCATTTCCAGTTCCATTTACCCAAACTCAGCCCATCTTTCAAGGATCTGCTCTGGTTGCATTTCTTCTATGAAGCCTTCCTTGATTCCCCAACATTACCTGATCACCTTCTCTTCTGCTAGAGCACTCATAGTCTTCCTCCTACAAGTTAACACTTAAATACGAACAAGTTTTTCTTCTTGTCTATTGTTTCATAGAAATTGATACCTTCTGGAACAGGAGTTCCCAAAGGGTGTATTGTGGCATATTGGTTTTAGTAGGTAAATCGTTCTGGCAATAGGATGTAGAAGTATGAGTCTCCTGACTCTTCTGTCATAATGCTAGCTTAGATAGTCCACGTGCTACGATTACTTATGGGAGATAATAATACTATGCCATGAACAAAAACAATCCTAGAATTTGGAAGTAGATACCCTTTATGCTATGGCAGGTCAAGTCTAGAACCTAGGTGGATTGATTTTTAGGTAGATGTTTCTTTATGTTTTCTTATTTCCTAAACCAAGTAAATCCAATGAGCATTTATTAAATCCTACAATGTGTAAGGTACTATCCCAAGTGTGTGTGTGGGGGGCAGAGGATATGAACAGAAAAGCACACCTTGAGGAGTTTATAGTCAAGGGGAACCTTGAAACCTATGAAACTTCTTTTACAAGGAGATCATTTAAGATCTCCTGGCATGATGGCAAAGTTGGCAGCTCCCAGTAAGCAACTTGATGTAGCAGAAACAATTTTGGAGATGTCAGGAGAGTTGGGGAAGGGTCTCAGCTCTAATCCTTGCCAGTGATGTTATCCTGGGTCAGTCATTCTCCCTTCTGAACCTAATTTTTCTTATTTTAAAGCAAGGAAAATAGTATTCATGTTACTTACCTTGAAGATTTATGATGAGGAAAGTGTTTCAGAGAATTGTGCCTTGACCTAATCTCCAAATGAGGAAAGGAAGAAACCCTAGATCTCCCCAATATTTGGTTATTTAATAATTATTTCTCTTAGCTTCCCTCCCACCCGGTCAAAAGTTATATTTTGAAAGCGTTGTTTCATTTCTTTGGAAAATTACTATACACATAGAACTAAACCCAAATTGTCCCTATAGTTCCATTTAAATGAAATGCCACTGCATGTGCTTGTCCCTTAGGAACCATTCATGCACCTTCTTCTCTCTCCTTGTAAGAGCAAATTTTCCTGTCTCAAGAAGCTTGTCAAGGGGTGATTGCTCAAAAGTTCCTTCCTCCAAGATCCCTACCCTCTTCTGCCATATCTAGATAAGAAGACTTGAATTTCCTTCTGTATTTTCCATTCTCTCCTCTTCCTCTCTTTCTCCTGTCACCTTCTCTATTAAGGTGATTCACCCTGTTCTCTGATCAAAATGGGAAGAAGGCGGTTATGATTGATTCAACATCCAGTAACTTCTTTTCCCCTTTCAGGAAGCTCATAGTTCCCCTTTTGCTTCTCTATTTAGCCAGGTCAGGGCTGGACTGTGATTGCTCCACTAGCCAATGCAGGAAGAACTGGTTTTAGATGTTTTTGACAATCTGCTAGAGACATGCAGAGGTGTTGCAATCTCTAGTCTGAAAGTGAATCAATTAATCAATGATTGAATGGATGAGCCAAAATAACACTTGGCATGGGATTGTCGGAGATGACACACTTTAATTCCTGTTAAAAAGAAATGCTCAGTCTTAAGACTTTTATTTTTTTCTAAGTATTAGTTCTACCACAGGTGACACAAGTGAATAGAATTCTAGGCTTAGAGTTCAAATTAGCTTGTATTCAAATTCCATCTAAGATACTTGCTTAGCTGTTACCGTGGGCAGGTCACTTAACCTATCTCAGCCTCAGTTTCTTTATATGTATAATGGGGTAGTTGGATTTGATGGCCTCTAAGATCCCTTCCAACTATGTATGCCTATGATTATATAAAATCACCTTTTGTTTTAAGTAGTAATACTTATGGGGCAGTGAGGTGGTACAGTGGATAGAGTGCCGAGTCTGGTGTCAGGAAAACCTGAGTTCAAATATGGCCTCAGACACTTCCTAGACATGTACATGACAAAAGTTAGAATGTAAGCTCTTTGAGGGCAGGCAATGTTTCATTTTTGTCTCTGGTCTAAGAACAAGGTGCCTAGCATACAGTGATGAATAAATACTTGCTGATTGATTGTAAACTATCTTGTGCCTACCTTCTTCCCTTGATTCTTTTCTCCTGGCTGAATAACCCAGTTCCTTTAACCTAGCTCTTTTAACCAACCATGTGAGCCTGAACAAGTCAATTCAATTCTCTAGTCCTTCCCACCTCTTCTGTGAAATGTGAGTTAGGGTAAAAGATCACTCAGGACCCTTCCAGCTTTAAAATTCTATGACTTTGCAACTCCAGTTATATCCTACTATATGACAGACCTCTATTTCTAATATAATGGGGATTTGCCAAACAATTAATAACCATAAGCCAAAACATGAGTAAAAAGCCAAAGAAAGACCTTCATGTTTCATAATGACCGCAAGCAAATGAAGGTCAATAAAGACTCACTTTCTCCTACTTCTCACCCCTCCTATTTCTTACCGTGTAGCATTTTCCAGTGCCCTGGAGAAGGATGAGTAATCTTCAGTTGAATGCTCAAGGGAATAATACCATGTAGCTGCTGCTTCAACGCTGGTGTCTGAGTTCTCTCCACCCAGGGAATTCTGAAGAGCTTGGTAAAAGGCTGTCTTGCTACTGGTTCTGCCTTGACTTTCTTCAAATTTCTTAAAAAAATAATTTTTTGAAAAAAGACAAAATAATAACATATTTGAATTGAAATAGTGTAATCCAAAAGCTCCCAAGCCCTCTGTCAGCTTACTAAATTTAATAGACCCCTGGTCTGATTAGTTTTTCTAATCTTGCAAATTCCCTCAGCTAGGGTTTAAATGGGACAGAATCTTAGCTCACATGATTTTATTAGGAGAGTGGAGAACTGGAATAATAGGGAGGTAACAGTCCTATCACTTCTTGCATGTCACAGGCCATCTGGATGGAGAATTCTGTTCATTTCTGGATTCCATGTTTTAAGATGTTTAAGCCAGAGCAGTTCCAAAATAGGAACATAGGATTCTTGAATCATAGATTTAGACCTAGAGAGGACTTCAGGTGTTATCTAGTTCCCTACATACCTTCTTTCCTCCCATATAGTCCACTTGGGCTGGTAGGTGTCCCAATGGATAGGGCTCTGAGCCTAGCATTCAGGAAGACCTGAATTTAAATACAGCCACAAACACGTACTACATCCTGAGAAAGTCTTTTAATAGCTCTCTGCCTCAATTTCTTTATCTGTAAGAAGGGGATGATAATAACACCTACATCCTGGGTCACTGTGAAAATCAAATGAGATGAGTAAAGTGATTTGAAAATCTTTTTGTTTGTCATTGTTCAGTCATTTCCAGTCATGTCTAGCTCCTTGTTATCTCATTTGGGGCTCTCCTGGCAAAAGCTCCAGAGTGGTTTGCCATTTTCTTCTCTAGCTCATTTACAGAAGAGGAAATTGAGGCAAATAGGGTTGAATGATTTGCCCAGGGTCACATAGTGTCTGGGGCTAGATTTGAACTCAGAAAGATGAGTCTTCCTCACTTTAATTCAGTGTTCTTTCCACTGGGACACCTAGTTAAGACTTTGAAAATCTTTAAGTGCTATATAAATGCTTGCTATCATATAATACATATATATATATACATATAGATATAGACATATACATACATACAGAATATATACGTAGATATGTATGGATAGAAATGCATCTAGGTACATAAAATGCATAAAAAAACCCCATATGCTCCAAGGAGAGAAGGCACACATTCCTAACCTTGAAGATGCCATGAGAGGGTCAACTTGGCTAACTACTTTAGGTGAAATTAATAATCATCAGGGACACTGTATTCTGGAAACAAGGACTGAAATAGCCATCAGATAAAGGAAGGGAGGAGGGAAACAAGCATTTATTAAGTGTTTGTTCTTTGCAGGCATGGTAATAAGTACTTTACAAATTATTATCTAATTTGATCCTCACAATAACCCTGGGAAGTAGATGTTATTATTGTCTCTATCTTTACAGTTGTGGAAACTGAGGAAGGCAGAGGTTAAGTGACTTGCCCAGGATCACACAGGTAGTAAGTATGTGAGCCCAAATTTGAACTCAGGTCTTTTTAATTCCAGGCTTAGTACCCTAACTACTATGCCACGTAGCTAACTCAATCAAATCTCTGCTTCTAGTTAGCAGTGTGACTTTGGGCAATTTCCAAGGTTTCTTGGAAAAAGCTTTAGTTTCTTAGCCTTCAAATGAGGGGAGTGGATTTAATTCCAAAATCTGTTTACTTCTGATATTCAATTGGTCTAGTATACTAAGCATACTTTCAAAAGGCGGAGTCTTATGCATAGAGGACCAGCTTGCCAAGGTAAGATGTATCTTCATCCCAAACAATCAATGATCTGTGTTGACAATACTCTGAGATGGAATTGACACACTAATTCCCAAGCTGGTGCCAAGAACAAGTCAACAGAGAAATAAATCTCTCCTTATATAAAGAAGGCATTACCAGCCAGTGAGTCTAATATTCCAGGATTTTAGATAAGTAAAAACAAAACTGTCAGCTGCTTAGGTCATCCCCTCTTAGGTTACTCTCTATGTATTCTGTATGTGTGATGCAAGTATCTATCTATACACATTGTGTCTCTCCCATTAGAATGGAAGCTCCTTGAGGAAGGGACTGTTTTTGCTTTTTTCTTTATGGCTTCCATTGCTTAGCCCAGTGCTTAGCACTTAATAAAATGCTTAATGATTGGGAAAATACTCTGGATTTTGTTTGCCTCTTGCATCTACTTATCTTTACAAGGACACTCAAAGCCTTTTTTGGAGAACTTAGGAATTGATTATGAGACAGGAAGACTGGCACAGTACTGTCTAGCATGGCTCACATGAGAGAAGGTGCTCTGTTCTATGAGTAAAGCAGAATTACAGTAGATCTAAAAAAACGGGAGATGTTCAGATTCAGAGACATCTTCACTCCAAATATTCATATTTACCATTTGTATCTGAACTGTGGTAAAACCTTCTGAGCTCACATTGGTCTGATCAGCCACAGTTGGATTCACTAATACCTTGATCCAAACATAGTGATGTCATTTTGGTCCTCTTTGAGAATGAAAGACAACAATCAATCAATCAATCTATCTATCTGTCTGTCTATCTATCTATCTGTCTGTCTATCTATCTTTCTGTCTATCTATCTATCTATCTATCTATCTATCTATCTATCTATCTATCTATCTATCTATCTATCTATCTTTCTATCTTTCTGTCTATTTAGACCAGACCTGTATTGTCATTGGTGTAAAGAGTCCTTGGTGAACAACTCCTTCTACCAGTTCAGACCAGGAAGGTCTTCACAACTTATAGAGAATTATGTAGAGCACTGAGAGTTTAAGTAACTTGCTCAGGGTCACACAGGTAGCTTCTCTCAGAGATAGGACTTGAAACCCAGTCTTACTGACTTTGAGATCATCTCTCCAGCCTCTCAGACACCATGATTCCTCATCTCTTGCATATCTCTCAATTTCTGGGCAATAGCTCTCCAAGACTCCATGACAAGGGGAATGGAGCAGGTTAGAACTAAGTAACTTGTAATCTTCTGAGATGTTTGCTGTCACCAAACACAATTGACTTTATAAAGCACCACATCTGGAGCCCAGGCAAAAATTGTAATACCTTTTCCTCTTCATGCATTTTGAAATTATACTTTGAATATGAATATACGGAACATTTTAAAACAAAATGAACAGTACCCTAGGTAATCCAGATCATCAACCCTGGCTCTTACTCCTGGGAGATCCTGGAAGTTCCCACAAAAGGTTCAAGGCCTTAAGAGTTATTTTGGCTTGGTATGGAGAAGATGAGACGTAGTTTGTAGCCCTGACTTTACCGCTAAGTAGTTAGGTGAATTGAGTCAGAGCCAAAACAACATGCCCTAGTATCTGGACCAAATTCAGTCTGGTGAAAGAGGCAAGAGGTGGGCAGTTGTGACTGTACAGATGGGCCCTGGGAGAGAGAATGTGTCATACTGGGAAGGGCAGTAGACTCTCCCCTCTTTCTCCTTCCCCAACATTCATTAGCCCTCTTATCCTCTCCCAGAATCCACCTTCTTCCCTGAACCTGAAAGAGACATGGGTGAAAAGAAGAATTCAAGACATGGTGATGAAAAGCTACCTCTCTGTATGAGTACCTAAGATAGAGCCCAGTCACCTTAAATCTTGTTATGACTCTGAATTTAGGCAGCACTTTGTCCCTTTGATCAGAAAAGGCTTCATTGAGGAGATGAGATTTGTGCTGGGCCCTCCCTGCCTATCTGCTATCCTGTGATGGGGCCAAGAAAACCATCTGATCTCAAGTCTGGCCAACACCTGTTACTGCCTCCTTTGCTGTAGCCAAAGGAGGAAATCAGTTCTTGACCCCAATCTGTCAGGAGAATCTCAGCAGGAAAATCCACATCTGAGCTTCTTATCCCAGCTTGCCAAGAGAGCTCATCTGAAGAACAGGGATGCTCTGGACATGGGCCAAAGTCTGTGCTCCCATGATTCACACTGGCCTACATGGGACCTAAGCTTTTCAGCTAGTGCTTGGTCTTTTTAGACTCATCCTGTGCTCTTCCACGGAATCACACACATCTAAGTGTGCACCCACAATGTGCACATTTTATAGGTCATCTACATAAGTGGCAAAAGGCCTCATTCTGTGCTTTCTTGAAAGAGAGATTACAGAACAAAATAACACCGCCACCATCTGATATTTACTGTGGTTTAGAGTCCAAAAAGCCCATTCTAGGGGGGACAAGATGATAGCTTCCCTCCCTAATCCCAAAACAATGTATAATGATTGCCAATGTTAGAGCAAGGATTTGTTAAAAGCAGTTCTTAATCTAGGGGTAAGAGATTTCAAGGGATTGGTCCATGGACTTAGATGGGAGAAAAAAAGATAACAATTTAATTTTAATATAATTACTTTACTTTGCAATCCTATGTATTTTTGTAAGTATTATTCTGAGAAGTGGTCCTTAGGACTATGGAAAAATAGGTGGCTTTGGTGGCACAGTATGTGGTTTTAAATTTTTTCTACTTGCATGACCTTGGGCAAGTAATTTAAACTCTCCAGGTCTTTCTTCATCTTGGGAGGGGGGAGGTTGGACTAGCTGATAATAATAATAACAACCATGTATAAAAGTATTTTAATGTATGCAAAGCACTTTTCAGATACTATCTCATTTATGCTCATAATAATTCTTGAAGGTAGACACTATTACTCTCCCCATTTTGCAGATGAAGAAATTAAGGCAAATGGAGGTTAAGTGACTTGTCTAGGTTACATAACTACAGAGTGTCTGACACCACATTTGAACTCAGTACTTCCTGACTCCAGGTCCAACATTCCATTAGCTGCACCACCTATTCCCTTTCAGATCTCAATTTTTGATCCTATGAATGGTTAAACCATTTCCCCATATATTTACACCTACATTTTCCTCCTCGTAATGTCCACCCATCGTTTCTTGTTCTGTCCTTTGGAGTGAAGCTGAATAAATTTAATTCTTCATGACACGACAGTTCTTTCTATATTGGAAGACAGCTTTCATGTACTTTTAAGTCTTCTCTTAAATTCAATAAATATATTTTACGTATAGACAGCTGTGCAGATGAAATAAACCATGATTCTTGCCTTGAGAGAGCTTATACTCTAAGAAAACATGGCACCTCTTAAAGGCTGAAACTGCAAAATTAAAACTTGAGGAGATATAAAGATGGCATAAAATGCTATTCATGCACCAGCAATCCTGTTGGAAAGATAGTACTTATTTTGTTTTCAGTTTAGTTCAATTCAAAGCGCAGAACTCAGGCCAAAGGGTAGAAGTTACAGAAAGCCAGAAAAGTTTTGGTTCAATATACAGAAGTTCCTAACAATTAGACCTGACTCAAAGTGGAAGGAACTAGCTTAGCAATTAATGAGATATTAATCAACATGGATTTATTAAGTACCTACTATTTTCCAGGCATTGCAGATACAAATAGAAAGAGTAAAACAGTCCGGAGAAGATATATGGCCATTTGTGAGAGATGTTGTACAGGATATTCCTAGACTAGAGAGCAGGAAAGGCTTGGTCAATTACTTTGAAAGAACCTTCCACCTCTGAGATTCTATAATGTGACAAGTATATAGGATGGATTTCTTAGGAAACACAATAAATACATAGTGCCTGGCATATAATAGACACTTAATTGAATTGAAATGAAACAATGTCACTTTCTTTATCCCCACTAAAATCATATTTCCATGCATCATTGTGATGTTGAGGTGACCTTGTATTCTGGAAGGTTATGCCAATAGAGCATAAACCTTGGCAGGTTCTCTAATGCTGGAGAGACATGAACAAGCCTGGGAGGAGTCTCATCTGCCATCTGAGGACCAGCCTAGGTAAGTTCAATGAGGCTCATTATCAGAAGGGTAACTACCAGGTAATGGATTTTTATTCATTTATTTATTTGTAACTCACAAAATTGTCTGGAATGGTGTGGAGGAACTGGCATTTGGGTTTGTCATAATGCATTATCTAAATGAGTGAGATCACAGAAGCATGGCTTTAGAGATGGAAGGCACCTAGAAGTCACCTTGTTCAACCCCTTCATTTTTAAAGACCCAGAGACACTAAGTGACTTTTCCTGGGTCAAACAGTGACTCCAATCCCCCTAATCTTTCCCATTGTACCATGCTGCCTCAAGGCACTGAAGCTTAAGTCTGGTTATTATTATTATAACTCTTGCTAAGAATGGCCTCCCCAGAGCCCTGCTTAGAGAACCCTAGCAACTAAGGCTCATTCTAGGACTGGGTTTCAATGAAGCTGGGCATTTACTCTGCAAGTGAAGAGTAGGGAGGGGGCTAACTCCAGTCTGTTGTAACAGAGGGGCATATGGGAAAATTTGGGGGTGGCATAGATTCAGTAGCAAGAGAAATCCAGAGAGTTTGACTGATGGATGCCTGGCAACAAGAAGGAGCACAGATGCCATTGCTGGCTTAATTAGACAGTCAGCGGGCCTTTCCTCAGGATTCCCACGTGACTCCATGCTATGACTTTTGCAAGCTGTAATTATGAAGACTATCTGCATCAGGCAGGAGTTTTGTTTTAGACGGTGGTTTATCAAAGGATCATTAAGAAACTGGCACATCCTGCGTGCGAGAGTGTGAATGTTTAAGTCCTGCTATTAATAGGACCCAAAGAGAAATCAAAATCATTGGGAAACATCAAGAAAATGCCAAGCGGCAAACAGACGTCTGCCAATCAGCTGTCCCACAAATAAGGAGACCTCAAGGAACAGTATCAGAGACTCCCAAGGAGAACTGCGGCTCCTGCTAACTCTGGACCAGAGCAAAGCTGCTCTGGGCTTTGTTCAAGGGGCTTGATTAGAAAGCTCTTTGCTCTACCAGTGATTTTATCTTTAATTAATTCTGAGAACAATAATGTTCCCTTTGACAAGCTTTCCGGGTATGAACTCCTTGGGACTGATTTTTCACCCCTACCAGTAGGGACTGAGTTATTAATTAGCAACACAATAAGCAGGAAGGGACCTTGGAGGTGTTCTAGACTAATTCTTTCATTTGACAGAGGAAGAAACTGAGGCTCCAAGAGAGGCAGCAACATGTCCAAGGCCACATAGCCAGTATCAGAAAAGACAGCACATGTAAAACAATTTGCAACCTTAATGCTCTATACCAATACTAGATGCAATTAATATTGATGTTCATATTCTAATTCTGATTTTTTGGCAGATCTGGAAGTAGAACTCAGTTTTTCCTGATTATTAGGCTAGACTGACATAATGGATAGTGTTGGACTTGAAGCCAGGAAGACCTGATCAGGTTCAAATGTGGCTTTTACTAGCTGTGTGACCTTAACAAGTCACTTAACTTTTTTTCAGCAGCAGTTTCCTCATCTGCAAAATGGAGGTAATATTAGCCCATTACCCCCACCCAGAGTTATGAGAATCCGATGATTTGCAAACCATGAAACACGATAAAAATGCTAGCTATTATTTCCCTTACCCAGCAGATCTCTCAAGTTGGAGATCAGAAGGATGAGGACAAGGGAATAACTTCCCCCTTCTCAATCCTCCTCACCCCTGTAACAATGCATGGAGATTGCCTACCTTGGAGAAGGTGCTTGATGAAGGGTTTATGATTTCTTGAGGAAAAGGATCATAATGGGAAGACTCGACATGTTGGTAATGATATTCCCCATAGGATTTACTGGCCTTATGATCCATCTGCAGAGATACTTAATTAAAAATTCTTTCTTGTTTATAAAATGTTTTAATAAGTATCACGATATTTGATTCTGGCAATAATCCCGTAAGAGAATGTAGAGAAAGGATGATTATTATTATCCACATTTTACAAATGAGGAAACTGAGGCCAAGAGAACTAACACAGTTTTTCCCCTTATATCCCAGTGGCAGATGGGGTAGTATGCTGGATCCCAAATCCCAAGTCTTTCCAAAAGACCATGTTGTACACTTAGAGGATTGGTGGATACCCTGAGTTGGCAGTATCTATCCAGACAAGCTGTCAGTAACCAACAGTGGAAAAATTTTCTGTCCCAGCCAAGCAGAAATTTGGATGAAGTGGAGAAAGTGGAAGTGGAGTGAGGGGAAAGTTGCTCCCATCTGAATCTGTAGAACTGTGCTGCCAACACTTCCCTTACTCCATAAGGAAATGAGTAAGTTTTACTTTTGTTAATGAAATGGAATAGGCAAGATGTTAGGATATTCTAATGACTGGTATCAGGAATACAGAATTCAAATACTTGACAGTCTGATGAGGCCAAGATCTTAAGGGTTATATTATTGGAAAATAGAAAGAATTAATGAGATGTAAAGGCACAGGAAGAGACATAAATAAGAAACTGAGCCATCATTATGCATGCAGTCAGAGGAGTGTGCTTCTACCATCTATGAGCTGTAGGACCCTGGATATTTCAACATTCTGAGCCTCAGTTTCCTCATCTGTAAAACAAAAATTAGATACCTCCCCTGCCAATCTCACATGGATGTTGCAAGGATCACATGAGATAATATGTGAAAGTCCTTTCTAAGCAGTGCCCTACATGACACACCTATCACTTTCTTTTCCCAGTGTTCCACTGGGAATTCCATTCTTCCTTATGTTCTATACTCTCAGAGTCCTGCTTTTTTACCCTCCAATGGTGGTAGCTAGATGTCTAGTAAACTAATTTATCATGAAGTATTACTGAATGATTATGAGTATTTAGAGTCCAAGAGAAGAAGCAAGATCTTAACCTAAAGGAATGACTCTCTAATGGTGGAATCTTAAGTACTCTGTCAGGGTCAGTAGGAGAGAGATTCAGGTGTTGAAGGAGACTTCGTGGTACCCTTCACATCATAGAATATGGGTGGTCTTCCATTCTGCCTGCAATTAAGGGTTGGCTAGGAACATAAAGATATATATATATACATATATATGTATATCTATACATGCAGAGGCTCATGTATGTAGCTCATACATATACGTTGCTGTATAGGAGATAGTCCTTGCAAGTTGCTATGGCCCAAAAATGTTACCTTGGTGGATGGCTTTCTGCACATGAGCCACTTCATGCTTAGCTAAGTTGGTTCTCAGACTGCAGCCCATTTCTAGGTCCACGTAAGAAGTCCTTCTAGTTTGGAATGACATATTAGAGGCTATGTTCCATTGACACAGTCATTGAGATCTTCCACAATACATCAAAGCAACATAGCAACCCTCAGGACAACAAGCCCCTCCCCCCAAACCAAAGACAAAAGCTATTTATGCCATAGGGGAGGCCCATTTCTGAGTAATCTAACCTCTTTATTTCCCCACACATTAAGAGAAGGACATAGGAGCAAAAAGATGGGCAATGAGGTTGGAAAACAAGTCCTTTAACACAGGCCTTGACATAGCAAGTGATCACTAAATATTCATTAAACAGAATTGAAAATGTAATGGTGTCAGGACCTTTTGGTCCAGAGAAGCAAAAGCTATGGGCTGATTTGTCATTATCTCCCAGTATTCTAAGTGGGAGTTGGAGAGGGGTGCGGACTGGCTGTTCTCCACCTCCACAGATGGCAGGAAGAGAGAAAACAGGCTTTAGATCAACTCGAATGAGTTAATGTGTGTAAGGTGCTGCACAAGCCTTAAAGTCCTCTATACATGTGAACTATTGGTACTATCCTTATTTAAACAACACTGAAAGGGTCTGGTTAGACATAAGGAAGGACCTCAGAGGGTGTCGAAACTGGATCTGCCTGCCAAGAGACACTAGGAATCTCCTCCCGTAGAGATCTATAAAAACAAGGTAATCCAGATCTGCTGGAGGAAGAGGAGGGGGGGCGTGGCCCTTTCTAGCCAGGTACTTATTTCATTCTTGGGGAAGTACAGAGCAAAAGTGTCACCTTCAGCAGGAGGTGACCTGGATAAACTTCAGCATTGTACTAGATAATGTTCAAACTCATTAGCTGGGCACTCAAGTCCCTTTATAGCCGGTCTCCAGCCTACCCTTTTACCCTTCCCTCCCTCTATACTACAATGCAGGGTTATTCTGCTCTAGTCACAATGACTTCCTTAGTAGACATCTCCTCTAACACCCCCAGGAATACCTTGGGCTTCACCGTGTCTATACCTTTGTTCCTTCTTTAAGGTGATTTTAAAATCTCGCTTCATCCTTGAGACCTTCTGTCCAGCCCAGTACACACTGATCTCTCTCTTCTCCAAACACCTTCAATACTTAATCATGGGATAGGCTCATTCTATTTGAACTCAGAAGGCAAAATGAGAGAAAATAGACATAAAAAAACATAAAAAACAGAAACTTCCTAACTATTACAATTATCCAAAAGTGTAATGGACTGCCTTAGGGATTAGTGGGAGTCCCCTCACTGCAAGCAGAAGCCACCTGCTCTCTTTGTTGCATAGGACATTTTTGTTCAGGTATGAGTTGGAGGAGGTGCTTTCTGAGGTCTTTTCCAATTCTGAGAATCTACGATCTATGAAAAATATCACTAGGTGAGCCGGAAAATGTCACTGGGTAAGTGAGCTGGAAAGTGTCACTGGATGAGCTGGAAAGTGCAGTGAATGAGCATTTACTATTTTGTATCTCTGGTTACTTTACTGTGGGCAAATGTCTCATTTCCTCCTGTTAGACTCTCAGTTTCTTGAAGGCACGGACCTTATCTTGTACATCTTTGTATTCCACTTGACTGCTCCTTCCCCCCTTGACACTCAGCACAGGGCTTTACACACAGGAAGCATTTGAGTCCTCACTGACTGTCTTTCAGAATTGATACATGTAGATGAAAAATATTCTTTAATGATAGTAGAAAAGAAGGGTGTTGATACAGCAAAACGCACTTAACCTATGAAGAACTCATGAGAAAGAGAGATCCAGTGTAGTAGTATCATTTCCTCCATTTTACAGATGAGCACACTGAGGATCTTAGAGATAATTATCCCTGCTCCAAAACTTTGGAATCTTGCAACAGTTCTGTAAGTGCACACAAAACCAGCCTCCCTCCCCACCTATAACTTCGGTATACTGAAGATCCTCAAATTGGTTTGGGAGGACAGAGGACAGAGCGGGTTCTATATCTTTGTGAGTCTTTTCCCCCTTCTCCTGGATGCGCCCAAATCCTGACCCAAATCCTTGAGGTAGCCTTAGGAGTCCTGGACCTGTCTCTGGGTCCAGGGTACCAGCTGATAGTTTTCTATCCTGGGTTTCTTTAAGAAGGGACAGCCACCTGTCAAAGTGGTAAGGTGCCAGCTCATCCTGGAGATAATTGGCAGGTAAGGCTATTCTTGAATTAAACATACTTGCTCCCCCTCCATAACCCCCATCATGGCAACACCCCTGGCAGAGGACACTGTTGGTGGAGCAGCTTGGGATCCATTGGGCACCAGGTATGATTCAGAGGCATCCCTTCACCTGGCTTGCATTTCCTTCCAGGAATTGTCTTCACGCTATGCTAACTTTGTGAGCTCTGTCCTTGCCTCAGAGCAGGCATCTGAAAGCTGTTCTCCAAAGGCTTTTGCGGGGCTGAAGCTTGTTTCTGGTGAGGCAACAAGAAGAGGGAGTCCCAAAGCTCCACATGCATGCCAGGTGCCGTTTCCCAAATCTCAGCAGCTCCAGCTTGCTCCTCAAACTCCCTCCTCAGCCCCATACCCCTCCTTGCTTGGGCTAGGATCAGTTCCACTCCATGGCTAAGCCCGGGGGTGGGGGATAGAGGAATCTGTTTCAGATTCTCTTAGATAGATGCACTTGGAGGGAAAAGGTAGCGCATTCCCTTTTGGAAGAAAGCTGCTTTCCATCATGTAAATGAATGTAGGCAGACTGTCAATTTCACAGGCAAGCAAGGGAGAGAGAGGGAGAGAGAAAGGGGAGTGCGAGAGAGAATGAAGGAGGAGGGGGGAAACAGAAGACGAGGGAGAGAAAGAAGGGAAAGAGAATGAGGAGACAGAAGAGATAGAGAAAAAGAGAGAAGAGAAAGAGAGGAGAGAGAGGAGATAGAAAAAAAGAGAGAGGAGAAAGAAAGAGGAGAGAGGGAGTCCAACCACACAGACAACAGCTGATCAAGAATTCCAATAGGAAGCTGTTTTTTCAGATTAAAAAGACCCCTCCAAGGAAAGTGAGCCCTTCGAGGCAGATCAGGCAGCCCTGATGCTCAGCAGGTAGGTAATTAACTTTTCTCTGTGTCGCCAGGATTCATTAGGCACCAGCTCCCTGTGAAGTGATGCTCACTGGCCTGTGGGTCTTCACACAGGCTTTAAGCACCCCCTCCCTCTCCTTAGCCCCGGTCTGGTGGAAAGCTGCTCCGTGCAGGCATGCACTGATGCTGATGGTCTCTGTTTATGCCGGAGTGGGATGATTGTGGGCCTTACCACGCTTCTCCCTCTTGGAACAGGGCAAGGTGGCCAGAAATTGGGTACCAGGAGTTTGGGTTCTAGGTTCTAGTTCAATACTAAAGGCATGGGTGGCACCTTCTCAAAGTTGGCAGAAGAATGAAGTTGGTAGGGAGTGGGGGAAGGCAGAGGATAGGACTGGACTTTGGTTCAGAAACTGGTCTTAGGATGGCCACAACAGCTCTGTAACTGTCCCTTCTCTGATTTGCCTTTCTTTGGATAATGCATCACAGCAGGGGAAGATTGCTTGACTCTAGTATGGATTAAGTAAAATCTACTTGGGCTTCTCCAATCCTGAAGACCTGAAAGTCTCCCTGCTCCAAGCTAAGAACATCTGCTCCATCGCTTTCTTTCCTTGGGGCTATCAAAGCACCAGGTGGCTGTCTGGGACCCGTGGGCAAAAGCTCCCTGACCAATGTGCTCTCCAGCCACTCATTGGTGATGTCACAGCAAACACTAACAGACTCTTCCTGGCTGCCTGAGAATAGCCTCTCCTTGGTGAGTGTCTTATTCTGTTTTTTTGTATCTCACTTTTGTATCCAGCAGATGGGAGCAGGGGTGGGGGAGAGGCCAGGTCTATCTACACATGTGCACTAAATTAAGGGGATGCTTGAACTAGGGGGAATATCTTGAAACTGGAAGTATTATTTTGGAGAAAAAGGAAAGAGTAGGTGTGTGACCTTGGGTAAGCCACTTTTGAAATCACAAAATGTGAGAACTAAAATGGACTTTGGGGTTATCAAGTCAGACAACTCCCTCCAGCCTCATTTTATAGATGAGGATAAAGTGACTTGCCTGAGCTCACACAATGAGCTTGTAGCAGGATCAGACTAGAATCTGTTCTCCTTCTTCTCTGTTTACTTTCTATGATCCAATAAGATGGGCTGAAAGAAGCAACACTGACTCCCCCACTTCAGTTTTTTTACCTAAGGATATGGGACTTGAATTGAATGATCTCTAGAGCCTCCCTAAGCCTGAGTTTTCAAGGATTCCAGAACTTGATGTATATAATAGTGGCCCAAGTCCTGGTGACAAACTCTCAGCTAAGGCTTACACACACACACACACACACACACACACACACACACACACACACACACAAACACACACACACACATCTCCAGATGTATGTTTGCTTTTGAGTTGATATAGCATCTCAGTGAGCACCTAGATGGCTCATTGTACCAGTGGATAGATTGCCAGAAAGACTCATCTTTATGAGTTCAAATCTGACCTCAGATGCTAGCTGTGTGACCCTGGAGAAGTCATTTAGCTGTTTGCTTCAGTTTCCTCATCTGTAAGAAGCTGGAGAAGGAAATGGAAAACCACTCCATTGTCTTTGCCAAGAAAAGTCTAAATGGGGTCATGAAGAGTCAGACATGACCAAAATACCTGAATGAGGAAGCAGAAGAAGAAGGAGGAGGAAGTGGAAAAGGAGGAGGAGGAAGGGTAGGAAATATTCTATAAACATCTTAACCAACCAACCACCAACTAAGCATTTACTATAGTAATGAAAACAGGTAGAACAAGTGTTTTACAAATATCCTCTTATCTGATCCTCACAACACAGGGAGGTGGGTGCTATTCTTATCATCCCTGTTTTTTAAATGAAGAAACTGAGGCACAGAGAGGTTAAGTGATTTACCCTGGGTCACACAATTAGTTAGTGTCTGAAACAGGATCTAAACTTAAGACTTTTGGACCCACTGCTTTATCCAGTGTGATTCTTTGAGTGTGAATTTAAATGTACTTGGGACTGGGCTTGCAAGGGCAAAACATTCTTTGTCCTTAAGGAGCATAGATTCTATCAGGAGAGACATCATGTTTGTGCACACACACATATATACACAATATGCATATATATGTATATATATACACAAACATATATATATACCTATACATGCATACATATAACATACATATATACAAACACACACACACACCAAAGAAGGCAAAAAGTTCTTAATTTGGTGTTAAGATAGATTTCAAGAGGTTTGTAGACCTGAAATGAGAAAAATATTAGATCTTTGTGTTTAACAACGATTGGTTTCTTCTAGAATCCTATGTATCTTGTTTTATGCATTTAAAAGCATTATACTGAAAAGGGATTCTTATTTCTGTGGAAAAATAGGGAACTTTGGAGTCAGAGTCCTTGAATTTAAATCCTTTGCTGTGTGAGCCTCGGCCCCACTTTACTCATCTTTAATATAAGGGAGCTTGGCCAGATGCCCATTAATGTCCCTCCAGCTCAAAATCTCTGATCCTGCAAATCCCCATAGATGGAGTCTTGTCCCATTCACTCATTCTTCCTAGTTTTGCCCTTTAAGGCCACACAGAACACGTTAAATACTTCAACAACAGGACACACCTTTCCATACCTGATGACACTTCTTGCAGGATGTAGCACAAATTAGATGCTTAAAAATTTTCATTGATTGATGTACCCTTAATTATTTTCTTAAATTTTCTTAAATTCAACAAACAAAATTCAGCAAAACAAAAAACAACACTCTACACAAAAATGTGTAGAGTGCTGTTCACTGAGTGGGAGGAGAAGGACTATAGTTGAAATAAACCATGATTCCTGCGTCCATGGAGCTTGCACCCTGTAAGATAGTAGGAGTCTTTTAAGGGTTGAAGGGTTGCCAAAGGAAAATTTGGGGCAATGGTAAAAATGTCTGTGCACATTTTATCAAAACCTTTGGCAAGAATGGTATCTTGGAGGGGAAGGTGTAAACTATTGTGTCTGGCCCAGCCTTTCTCAACACTGCCATTCCACTGACTAAGCCACTCACTGCTAAGTACCCTGGCGGGGACTAGGAAGGATCTGATGCCAGAGGTGCTACTTGAGATGACTCTTAGAAGAAGCTTAGAATTATGAGAAGGGGAGGAGAAAAGGGGGAGAATGCCAAGCTCTGGGGGTTGTCACAGCCAATGCAAAGGCATGGGTGAAGGGAAAGCAAGAGGCCAGTTTGACTAGACCACAGAGTTCACGGAAGGGAGTAACATTTAAGAAAACTGAAAGGTAGGATGGGGTCAAGTTGTAGAGCAATTTAAATGCCATATAGAGGAGATTATATTTGATGCTACAGGTAATAGAGTTTATTGAGTGTGTGTGTGTGTGTGTGTGTGTGTGTGTGTGTGTGTGTGTGTGTGTGTAACATGATCATGTTTATACTTCAGGAAAATCACTTTGGCAACTATGTGAGGAATAGATTGGAGAGAGCTGAGATAGTGAGACCAACTGGAAAGTTACTGCAACAGTCCAGGTGACTAGTTCAGAAGCCTGAACTAGTTTTCATTTTGGATAAATCTAGAGAAGTGGCTAGTTACAACACATTTTGTGGAGGTACAGATGACAAGATGACTGATTGGCTCTGAGGAAGAAGGAGGAGTAGGAAATGATATCAATGTCAATTGGATGATTGGAAAGATGGTGATTCCCTTGTCAGTTATGGGCAAGACCAGAAAAGGCGTATGTTTGGGGAAAAGATAATGATCTTGAGTGTGCAACATTAAGTATCATGGAAATATGAACTCCATAGGGAGCATCATTCTATTACAAAGTGGGAAGATCAATCATCTTTGCTTAGAGTCTAAGATAACAGTTAGCTAGTTTAACCAGTGTAGTAAGAGTTTAATGCTGATTCATAGTGTTGGGGAGAATTCCAGTAAAGACAGGCAAGAGAAATAGTGGAGATGAGTTTCCATTCACTGTGTTCCTAGGGTTACTGTAAATGTTTTCTCTCCAATAGAATGCAAGCTCCTTGTGGACAAGAAATGCTTTATTTTTACATTTGGATTCTGAGTAGGGCAGCAAAGATAGGTCAGGTTGGCATAGTAGTTAAAGTACTGATCTCTAAGTTAGGAAGAATTGGGTTCCACTCCTACTTCTGACACTTACTATCTGTGTGATTCTGAGAAAGTCACTTAAGACTGCGAGGTGGTGTTGTGTTAGAGACTAGACCTGGGTTCAAGTCCTGTCTCAGATACGAGCTGTGTGACCCAGAGCAAGTCGCTTAACTTCTGTCAGTCTCAGTTTTCTCATATGTAAAATGGGGACAATAACAACATTTATCCCACAGGATTGTTGTGAGGATCAAAAGTATTAACATATGTAAAGTGTTTTGCGAATATTAAAATGCTGTATAAATGCTAGCTTTCATTGTTATTATTGATTTTTCAGTGTCCATGGCAACTAAGACTGAAATAAAGGGAAGGGAAGGAAATAAACATTTATATAGTACCAATTATATACTATACTAAGTACTTTTTTTTAAAAAAGCAAATATTATCTCATTTGATCCTTAAGATAATTTTACAAGGTAGGCACAATTATTTTATGTATATAATTTCCACATTATATACATAGCTGCTAGATGGTACAGTGGATAGAGCACTGGGCTTTTGTGAGTTAAGATCCAACCTCAGTCACTTACTAGCTATGCGACCCTGGGCAAGTTATTTAACCCTCTTAACCTCAGGTCTTCGTCTGTGAAATGAGCTGGAGAAGGGAATGGCACACTACTCCAGGATTTTTGCTGAGAAAACCCCAAATGGGGTCATGAAGAATCAGACGCAACTGAAACAGCTCAACAATAAATATACATGCCTATATGTTTATTGTATATAAACATTCAAATTCTCTCCCTCCCTCTACCCCCTTCCCTATCCACTGAGAAGACAAGCAATATGAGAGGTAGGTGTTATTATTATTATATTTTACAGTTGAAGAAACTGAGGTACACAGATGTTAGGTGATTTGCTCATATAGTTAATCTCTGAGGCCAAATTTGAACTTAAGTCTTCCTGATGGCAGCACCCTATGCATTGTACCATCAAGCTGCCTCTGAATCATAGGCTCAGCAAAAGAACAAACCCCCAAATAATTTCTAGCACCTTGAACAGTACCTGGCCCTAAGAAAGCACTTAATAAATGCCTGTTGAATTGAATTGGACCAATAACCTGTATTTGGTGAACAGGATTGTCACAAATGACAGAATCATAGTAGTCATCCAGCCCAACCCTTTCCTTCTGGTATGAATTTCCTCTATTCCATACTCATCACAGAATGTCATGGACTCATAGAGTTGGAAGGGCTCTTCTAGTCTAACCTTGAATTTGAAGTGCCTCTATCTGCCACACAGCCCAAGAGCAAATTTGCCCAGTCTCAGCTTCAGGACTTCCAGGGATGGGTAGTTCACTCCCTAGCAAGGCTGTGTGTTTCACAGTTGGACTATTCCCATTGTTAGAAAGTTTATTCTCCTATTGAGCTGAAGTATTTCACTTATGCACAAAATGCAGGTTGGCCTTCATGCTAATAAAAGGTCTAGTATAAGGCTTCCCCATTCTGTGGAAGTATAAGGGTGCTGCAGAGGGCAAATCAAGAAAGAAAAAAGATCTAAAGAAATATCTTATCTCTGTCAAGAGACTGAAAGGTATTAGATAGGGGCAGGGAAAAGAAAGGGAAAAAGGAATCAATGAACCTCTGGGGTTATGTCATCGATCAGAGTCCAGAGAAGGAAGAGCTGGAATCTCAGGGAAAGAAGCAGATTCTTGGGTTCCTTAATCTGGGGCTGAGGGGAGGAGCTGAGCAGAAGACCCCTGAGCAGTTGACTTTCCCCTAGAATGGTTGAATGTACAGGAGCAGGTAAGATGGGAAAAAGATGTTACTATCCTAAAGAAATCTAAATAAAGTTATCAGTCATTAGAGAGGCAAATGGAATCCCCCCTCAGGAGCTGGGTCCTTCCTCCATAGGCTCTCTTCTCTGCTAGCAGAGGTAAAAATACTAAGCACTCCCCAACATCCACTGACTACTTAGAGAGTAATTTTATTATAGTAGCTTTATTATTCCATTAGAATAGTTCTTAAGTTTTTAAAATGTCATTGGCCCTTTGGCAGTCTGATAACTTATGGACCCCTTCACAGAATAGTATATTTTTTAAATGCATAAAATTAAATACATAGGATTACAAAGGAAACAAATATTTTTTAAAAAGCTAGAGCAATATTGTCTAATGAAGAACTGTGAATGACTAGCTATTCTCAGCAGCACAACGATCTGAGGCAATCCCAAAGGACTCATGATGAAATATATCAATCTCCAGAGAAAGAGCTGATATTGTCTGAGTACAGACTGAAGCATACTATTTTCACTTTCTTTCTTTTATTCTTTTTTTGTTCAAGTTTTCCTATATAAAGTGATCAATTTGAAAATGTTTTACACAATTATACATGTATAACCTGTATCAAATTGCTTGCTATCTCCTCGCATGGGGGAGGTCTGGACAGGAGGGAAATACAGAAATTGGAACTCCAAACTTAAAAAAATGCTGAATGTTAAAAATTATTTAAATGTGTAATGGGGGGAGGGAATTTTAAAAAAAATTAAAAGAAAAAAGTTAGTAAACATTAAAAAAAGTTCATGCACTAGAGGTTAAAAACCTTGGCTTTTAGCTTCTGTAGTCCTTTAAAGTATCAAAATGGGTTCTCTAAGTAGTCAGTGGATGCAGGGGAGTGCTTAGCATTTTGACCTCTGGCAGCAGAGAAGAGAGCCAACTATGAAGAAAGGACCCACTTCTTGAGGGGGGATTCCATTTGCCTTTTCCCTCACATATCTACCAGAAGTTAGTGGAGAGGAGAAGGAAGGGAAGAAAGAGGACTTTTCTTACCCAGTAAGAGATACTGTAACTAGCAGGTTACAAAGGTGAGAGAGAACCTTGATGAACATGACTGCTCCTTGGTGGTAGAAATGAAAGCAAACTACATTCCAGAGAAAATTAGCTCTGGTAGTTGGTAGTTGAACTGCCAACTCAACTTTATGTGTTAACCCTTCCCATAGAGGAGGTGTATTTTTGTAGGAGTGTGCCAGATTTAAAGGAGAAATGTTCTGTAGGTACTGTCCAAACTAGTCTCATATATTTCCTATCTGTGTAACCCTGGATAAGTCACTTAACCTTTTTTTGCCTTCCTCAACAATAAAATATAGATAATAATATCACTTTCTCTCCAGGGTATTTATGCAGATCAAATGATATAACAATTGTAAATTCTTGGTATCGTTCTTGGCACATGGTAGGTGTTATAGAACTATTATGTATTATTACCAAGAAATCTCAGTAAATGCCACCTTGGTTTGTCTGCTGGTTGACTAGTAAAATGAAATATACCAACAGGGAACTCTTGAACCATAGTTTTAGAACTGCATACTCACAAAATACTTTGAACCTAGGTTATTGATCAACCTGAAGACTCATTTTTTGTATGACTCAAAGTACTTTATGAATTGAGAAGGCAGTCACAGAGGATGCCCTATAAATCACTATAAATCAATTCATAAGCATGATTAAGCATCACACTGGCAGCCAGATGGTACAATGTATAGAGTGCTGGGTCTGGGGTCAGGAAGACCTGAGTTCAAATCTGGCCTCAAAAGCTTACTAGCTGTGTAATCCTGAATAAGTCTCTTAATCCTGTTTACCTTCATTTTTCTCAGTTGTAAAAAATGAGCTGGAGAAGAAACGGCAAACCACTCCAGTATCTTTGCCAACAAAACCTCAAATGGGGGTCACAAAGAGTTGGATAAAACTGAAATGACTTAAGAACAACAAACATCCTACTCATGTATCAGGTTCTGTGTGAGCTGGGCATATGAAGGCAAAAATTAAACAATATTTTCCCTCAAATATGTATATATATATATACATATATACATGTATGTATATATTTGTATATATATATATTCAGAGCAAATACAAGGAGAATAGGGAACTGGGATGGCTCAGGAAAGGTCATGCATAGGAAATGGTGTTTAAGCTGAGCTTTGAAGGCAGCTAGGAATTTGAAGAAGTTAGATGAGGATGGAGCGCCTTCCAGGCATAGACGAACAGCTTGGACAAAGGCACAAAGATGGGAGAATGATGTGTGTGAGGTACATCAAGAAGGTCAGTTTGACTGGATCATAGATAGTATGGAGAAGAGTCATAATAAACCTGTAAAGGGAGGTTGGGGGCAGGGTGTAAAAGGGTTTTCAGTGAGAACTAGAGGCTTGTGGATTTAAGAAAACTTTGGTGCTATTGGGAGAGTACTGAGCAGAGGGAGGAAGGATATGTATATTTATCTGAGAAGAACAGTAGAAGGGTATGTGGTTGTCCCATGTGCCATGTATCTGGGATATGATGGAGTGACCCCTGAAACTAGCCAAATTCAATATTGACCACTCAGCCTTGTTGATTCCTTGGGAGAAACAAATGATACCACCAGAAGAAACCTAGAAAATAATTCTAGGAATTAGAAAGTTCTGGGCAATGAACCAGAGACTCAGGAACACATGTGGTGTTTTTATGACTTTTTGTAAAAAAAAAAATTAAGACTGGGCCTCTATGCCACTGAGACTGGAAGTGTAGCAGCCACTCATGGGCTTGACCTCATTGCTGATGGTTATGGAAGCTTTGACTTGTCACTTGTTCCATTTCTGATTTGGGCTGATTCACTCTCCTTAGGGAGCCTGTCCATCCCTTGATCCAAGAGGCTCATCATACCAGTGATGTGCCATATTGATGTGGACATCTGATTGACGTTAGCCATACTGCAACTCAGACCTCCCAAACTCAGGCAATCCTCCAGCCTTCACCTCCCTGGTAGCAGGGATCACAGGCATATGCCACCATACTTGGGTTGTTTTTATGACTTTTTCCCATTGAAACTTTTAGATAATAAAGGCATATGTGGGAAGCAAACAGCTGCTCAAGAAGATAGTGTCTAAGAGAAAGATCTGGATTTCTGGATGACAGAAATCTGTGCTGCAGATTATCTAAAGAGGATCAGTAAAAATGTATTTGCCTGGAATACTTTGATCTTCTGCTGTTAGGATGTAAGCTCCCTGAGGGCAGTGATGTCTTTCCTTTTGCTTTTATTTGAATTCTCAGTACCTAGGACAATGCCTGTCACATAGGAAGTGCTTAATAAATGCTTGTTGATGACTTGACACCTACACAAAAGGAAAGGGAGGAAAAAAGTTCCCCACATTCAGTACACTCATCTACCAAAGCTGGAGACCATCGAGTATAGGTATAACATAAACAGAATAGCATCTTAGAGTTAGAAGGACCTCAGTGGACAACCAGTCCAACCCAACCTGGATGAGAATCCACTCTCCAATGGGCCCAATGAGTGGTGATTCAGCCTGTGCTTGAAGCCTATTCGTGAAGAGGAATCTGCTACATCACAGTTCAGCCTGTTCTACTTTGGAAGAGTTCTAATGGTTCAGAAGATTTTCCTTAGGGAACCTAAATTTGTCTCTTTGCAATTTTTATTCCATCTCCTGGGTCCAAGTAAAACAAGTGTAGTTCCTCTTCCTTATGGGAACTCAGTAGATGTTTAAAGTTTCCCTCCGAACCTTCTCCTAGGCTGAATAAACTAGTTCCTTCGAATGAGCCACATACATGAATAGGAGACCCTTTACCATCTTGGTTACTTGGCTTTTAATGCCATCTAGCTTTTATCAATGTCCTGCCTAGAATGTGGTATCCAGAGGGAAACAATATACTTAACATGGTTTGGTTGGCAGCTGAGTGGTTCAGTAAATAGACAACTGGGGCCAGAATGAGAAAGAACTGAGTTCAAATCTGGTGTCAGATTTTACTACTTGCATAGGTCACTTGACCTCTGCCTCACTTTCCTCAATTGTAAAATGGAGATAATCCCAAGAGGGTTGTTGAGAGAATCAAATGGGACAATATATGTAAAGTGCCCAGCACAGTGCCTGGCACATAGTAGGTATTACCTAAATGCTTAGGACAGTGTATAGAACAGAGTAGGGTGGAATTATTTCTTGAGACATGACAGACTATGACAGAATTATCATCTCTTGAGACATAAACATGAAGTCATAGCGAGGGTGGCCTGGCCAGGCCTTTTTTTCCAGGGCAGGAGTCCACCCAAGGATGAAATTTGCCTGAGAATGGGCCATTGACAGTTAAGGGGCAGAGCCTGATGGTGGAGAGGGCATAGAGCTGTGGAGGAAAGAACAAATAATGGCATAGTGAGAGTGGAGCCCAAGTCAGGAGAGCAGCTTAATTTTTTCCTGGTGGGGCAGAGACTATAGCTGGCAGGAATCAGATTCTGGCCTAGTTTAGGCTTGGCAAGGCAGACCTGACCCTGGGTGGGTGAATGGGGCTCATGTGTATGATGGCCATCACATCTTGCCAAAAGTAAGACTTGAAGTTGGGGGGGAGAGGGAGAGGTCACTTCCAACTAGTGGGAAAGTCAGGAGGAAGTGCCTCCACCCCACTGGAGGGCTACTGCTTTGAGGGGATACTTTAGGGCCCCTTTTCTTTCCCCTTAAATCCTTCCTTTCCTGGCTTCTCCAATTTTTCTGTGGCCCTAAGTCCTGCATATGGGGGGGTTTTAGGACTGAAAATATGGTGGGCCCTCATGGTAGCAGGCAGAGAAGGTGCTTGCAAGGGCCAGGCCCTCTTGGGGAGGGGAGACTCAATCCTTAACTGCTTCTTCTGTTTGTTCCAGGAGCAGGGCAAAGGACTCTGGGGCATGTTAGAAAGTCCACCAGTTTTGAATAATGATTGTTTCGTTCTTCCTGTGTGTATCCTCAGTACCTAGCTCAGTACCTGGAATTTAGTAGGTGCTTAATAAATGACCGTTTATTGAAGAATTAATTAATTGGTCGATTCAAGGCAGGTGAGGGAGAGGGCTCCTCAGGGCCATACTTTCTGGGAATTCCTCTGCCTTCTCCAGCTGCAAGATTTTTCTTTTTTTCAAAGCCCTGCCTTTTCAAGCTACCTTACCTTCCTGTGGAATCCACTGTGTGTGTGTGTGTGTGTGTGTGTGTGTGTGTGTGTGTGTGTGTGTGTGTGTGTGTGTGTGTGTGTGTGTGTGAGATTTGGGGGGGAGTGAGAGATTTATGCTCCAGAGTATGCCTTGAGGACATGAGTCGTCCCCTTTCAATGCTTAGCTGAGTCAAGAAATCAGAAGCCACTTCTCTGGAACTTCTGCTGCCCCCATGTTCCTGAGGGAGGCCTTTCCAACAATAGGCCCAGAGTATCCTGGGCTCACTTCTCTGTCTTCACCAAGAGCTGTCCACTCCCTTACCTCGATCTAGGATGCCTTTTATGCTGGTTACTCCCCTGGGTATGTTTGTGATTCCTGAGTAAGGTGCAAAAATTCCCAGTTATGGTTCTGAGGCCTTCAGCAAATTGGCTGAACTGATCATTTCTGTCAGATCCTACTTGCTGAATCATGTGAAGCCAGAAGCAGCTCCTGGTTAAACAGATGTCATGGACACATTTCTTCTTAGCCTTTTCTCTACACATCCCACTCCCTCAACAAAGGGGCTTCAGGCAAGGAAGGTCTGTCAGTGGTTTTTTACTGTTCCCTAATTAGTAAACATCTTAATGTAACAGCCTCTGGTAAGAGAGCAGGAAGGGCCTGTTAAGGCAGATAAAAGAATGAGCCATTTGCAAGGCTCCCAACTTTTCTCCCATTTCATTGCAGCCCAGGGACCGTAACAACAGTGGTGATTATTTTTATATAGATTTTCCCACCAAACAATACATATGCCTGTGTTATTTCTACCTTCATAACATCTATCATCCCTGTAATGCCTTCTCTCTATTCACCCAGCCTTCACCTAGGTAGAGGCCCTCACCACTATACAACTGTCTTCTACAGTCACTGGATAGAGAGCTGGGTCTAGAGTCAGGAATACGTGAATTCAAGTCTACCTGTGTGACCTCAGGAAGCATTAGGACAAGGATCTCTGGATCCAGGTTTCTAGGTTCCAAGTCTATCCATACTTGACTTTCTTCTAGGGCCATGCTGGGCAGCATGTGCCCCCAATCAGACTGTCAGAATACCCTTCTCCCAGGAAGAATGCTGCTTCAGAACATTGACAAAGGATGTTACTTCCAGGATTTAGGACATGAGGAGAAATCTGACTTCTTCAGAAAGGTGTTTCTCTTCTAATTCATCCTATATATGATGCCAGTTTAATATTCCTAACGTAAAAACTCTGAACAACTTACTTTCTGCTCAAAATGTCCCCATTGTCTAATAAATGAGCTCTAAGGCATTTCAATCTGCTAAATGAGGTCTTCCAATGTCTGACTCCAACCTGTCTTTCCAGATTTAACTCCCACCAACTTGTATTAATAACTGTGGTCAAAGACATCCTACATATTCCCATCTCCATAATGTTCTTCTATATGCCATGAATGTATTTGTGTACTCTATTTATATGTAATTTTATTTGTTTTGTGTGATTTCTTTGTCTGATTTCACTTGAGGGGGAGGTGTAGGCAACTCCAGTTAAGGAAACTCCCTCTACCAATGCAGATCAGTACTGTTGGGCAACTTAGATTTAAACCATTGCTCAGATCACAGAAGTGGTGAAGTGCTTTGTTTAGGGGGAGTCATACCTGGGGACTCCTTGAAAAACTAGGTCTTCCTGATTGAGTACAGCCTAATACATCACAATATCATCCAATGTCTCAAATAATAATCATTCTGGTCCACAGCTGTGACTTCACTGGTATAGCGGAAATTCACTAGTATGAGAACTTCATCCAATCAAATGTTGACCAGTGACTTGTCTATTACCTATGGTTTCAGCCTGAAGAGTTGCTTGGGGCTTGGACACATCAAGTAATTTTCCCTTGGTCATGTAGCTGGTTATGTGTCAGAAGCCAGACTTGGACCTGGGTCTTCCTTGCTCCAAGGTCATCTCTCTACTTGCTATGACAGTCTGCCTTTCATCAATAATGATAACAATACTCACGGTGTTAATAATACATATCTGTATAGTGCTTTAAGGTTTGTTGTTGTTTCAGTTATGCATGACTCTTTGTGACCTCATTTGGGGTTTCTTGGAAAAGATACTAGAGTGGTTTGCCATTTCCTTCTCCAGCTCATTTACAGATGAGGAAACTGAGGCAAACAGGGTGAAGTGACTTGCCAGGGTCACACAGTTAGTAAGTGTCTGAGGTCAGATTTGAACTGACTCAAGTCCCTGTACTCTATCAGTGCCACTGCAATGCTTAGAAGGTACTTTCTCCATACCCTCCTGTAAGTTAGATAGCATAAGTATTACTTCATTTTATAGGTGAGGAAACTGAGGCTCGTAAATTGTCCATGGTCACAGTTGGCATGTAAGTCAGAATTTAAACCCCATTCCAGTGTTTTTACGCACTATCCCATGCTGCCTGTCTTTTCCACACCTATCTTTAAAGACTCGACTCAAACCATCTGTCTGTCTTCATGAAGTCTTCCCTGGTTCTTCTCCCCCATCCCAGCCAGAAGTGGTCTCCCCTTCATGTGCTTACATAGACTTTTCTACTATATTCTAAATTATCTTATCTGTATTCAGGTTTTCTCATCACTAACAGATCCCAAGGACTATGTCTTATGGATCCATGATCTTACCCAGCAAAGATCCCTCCACAGTCTGAATAAATGGATGAATGAATGATGCAATCCTACTTTGTGGCTTACATGAGTGCTAAAGCTTCCCCTGTACCTGACTAAGTAATGTCTATAACCTGCTTACCTTAATGGCTTTTGCTCTGTTGATCACCCCATCTCGTTGAGAGCTTCCAATGAGCAGATCCACTCTCACTCTTGGAGATCGCTGCAATGCTCTGGATGGAGTCTCTCGGAGATAAACGCCATCAACCACTGGTCCCCAGTAATGAAAAGGGCCACTTATTGCCAGCAGCTGGGTTTGGAGATTAAAGAGATATAACTGTTTATTATCACAGTCATTGGGAGTTGTCACATTCATTGATCCATATTTTTACAGCAGAATAGAGAAACTTAGAATTGGAAGGATCCAGCTAAAATTCCACCTTCTTTTTACAGGAAAACTTTCCCAATCCCTCACTTTCCTAGTTGATTATTTCCAATTTATCTTTTGTACAGAGCTGTTTTCATGCTGTTTCCTTCTATAAAGTATGAGCTCCTTGAGAGCAGGGACCATCCTCTGCCTTTCTTTGTATCCCAAGCACTTAGCACAGTGTCTGGCACATAGTAGACACTTAAAAAATGTATGGTGTTTGTCTGCCTGCCTGGAAGGAGCCAGTTCCTTAAGGGCTGGAACTGCATCTTATTGATCTTTTTATCAACTAACTCCTACCATATGGCCTTGCAAATACTACTGCTTAATCAATATTTGTTTAAAAAAATGAATGAATGGTTGGCCAGTTGCCTCATTGTTGTGGATGACAAAGCTGAGGTCCAGAGAAGAGTAGTACCTCACATAAGATCACATAGATAGTTACTAGGACTAGAAGCCAGGTCTTCATCTATCAGTCTGAGGCCAGTTTTTAAAATTATATCTCTACCTCATTAATATGAGCCCTATTTTAAAAAGAGGTTGATAAATTGTTGGCCTTTAGATACATGTAATCCAATTCTCTTTTACTACAGATGAGGAGAGATCAGTTAAGTGAAGTGACTGGTTCAAAGTCACATAGATATTATATGTAAAAACACAGGGCAAAACTCCAGGTGTATGGACTTCTATTCCAGTGGTTTTTCCATTGCAATATTCTTCCTTCCTTAGTATGTTATTAATGTCATCGAAATTCTCTGAGTCTGAGTAACCTAACTGGCAAAAAAAAAAAAGAGGATTTAACTGTGGACTAAAATTAATGTTATTTTTTCAAGTTGACCCAGAATTTTGATTTTATTAGTAGTGGGCACTCCCTGTGAGGAAACTTCCCCTACCAATGCAGATTTGCACAGTTGCCTGGGAACACTGAGAAAACGAGACACTTCCCCAGATGTCACACACCCACTATGGGTCAGAGGTAGGTCTTAAATTCAAGTATTCCTGACTCCAAAAGAGATCTCTATTCACTAGGCCACACCTTTTTTTCCTTTCAGAGAACTCATTTTGGGCATGCAGTTTATGTTTAACCAATACAACATTCTAGGTGATTCCCAGGTACCAGCTTAAAAAATCTGTAAGATCTTCCCTACTTCCTCCTTCAGTGCCCCACCTTGGTTTGAGCATCATTGAGGATATCAGCAGGTTTCTGGAGCAGGCAGGACATCATATCACCATCAGGAGAGGTTGGACAACTGACTTCCTGGGCAAGAGCTGCTGCCTGTTCTTGAGCCCTTTTCTGGCTAATCACTGCTGCAGGAGAGAGGGCTGAGCCACCCTAGAAGAGAATTCAGACCCAGTGCCAGTTATAGTGATGATCATAAAACCATTCCTGAGTCTTAAATAGATGAAAGGGCAAATGTAGAGCATTATCATCAATCCTTCACATTCAAAACTCATTCAGTAGGTGTCTCTCAAATCTGGCTTGTGTGTAATCTATAGTCAGTGTTAATTTTCTTTTTTTTAAAAAAATTAATTAATTTATGTTTTCAGTTTTCAACAATCACTTCCCATTTTCTCCCCCTCCGTTCCCCTTTCTCCTTGAGATGGCATGCAATCTTATATGAGTTCCACATATACATTCTTATTAAACACATTCTCACATTACTCACATTGCACAGAAGAATTAAACCGAATGGGAGAAACCATGCGAAAAACCAAACCAAACCAAAACCTAACACAACAGAGAACAGTCTGCTTCATTCTGCATTCAGATTCCATCGTTCTCTCTCTGGATGTGGAGTCCAGGTTAATTTTTCAATGAATGCCCTATATTTATTCCTTTTCAAAGAGATTTCATTTTAAGGGTATAGCCTGTAGTCAGACCAATATAATATGACACATGGACCTTACATGGAGCAGTTGGTCCCTTAGACATCATTCACCAAAAACCCAGCCTGGCCAAAATTTCCCTTATTGACATGTTTAGAGACTGACCAATACCACCACTTTAGTGACTGAAATGATTGAATAACAATATGAATATAAATACACACACAAATGTAATACAATGCACATATAGGATAATACAAATTTGGAGGAAAGAATGCTAATCACTGGAGGATTGTCAAAGGCTCTGTGTGGGAGGAGACATTCAAGACAGGCTTTGAAGGAAGCCTGGAATTTGACTAGCCAGAAGTAAAGAAGGAGTTCATTCCAGATGGGGCAGCCCATTTCTGCCAAGACAGGGCATAGAAGGTGATATACGTATGGGAAAGAGCTGGTAATTCTACTTCATTGGAATGAAGAGTGTGTGAGGGGTACCAATAAAAAATAAGCCTGGAAACCTACATGGGAGTCACAAATTTAAATGTGAAGGTGACTTCTGTGACCTCAGTTTCCTCATCTGTAAAATGAGGGGGTCAGATTAGATGGCTTCTGAAGTCCCTTGCAGTCCTAGATCTATGAACTTATGATTCCATGATTGTATATTTTGTCCTGGGGGCAACAGGATACTGCTGGTCAGATTTGTGCTGTAGGGAGAGCACTTTGACAGATGGATGGAGGATGGATTATGGATTGTAAGCGTGAAAAGAAAAAGGCAGGAAGTTCAATCAGGAGCCTACTAAAATAGTTCAGATAGAGATGATGATGGTCTGAACCAATGTCAAGGGTATGCGAGGGGAAGCACAGAGACAGTTTTAGAGATTGTATGGTGGTAGAATTAATAAGTCAGTATACCCCAAATCAGATTGGTACGCTAAGTGTCAATTGAGTGCTATAGACAACATGATGTGTAAGTTTAGGCGAGGTCCCTTAGGGCTGGAGTTGTCAATGAAAGACATAGAGGTAAGAATCTAAATGAATATACACCTGATGGGAGAAATGGTGTGAACAAAGGTAGAGACATGGGGATGTGTCTGTTGTAGTTGAAAAACAGTACACTACTATGGTTGGAGCAAAGGGTTGATGTAGGTAGTGAGGGACATTGTTAGATCAGATTGGAACAGAGTCATACAAGGACTTGAATACCAGACTAAGGATTTGATTTTATAAGCAGTAAAGAACATTGTAGATTTCTGAGCTGAGAAGGGATATGATTAGAAAGAAAAAAAATCAATCAATCTGGGTATATTGGGCTTTAATTAATGAAAATTCTAGATGCATTTAAACTAGGATTGGATCTACACTCGATTTGTTAGGAGCACAGATGCTAGAGAACAGGAGGTGTGCCTGCAAGATGTCATACCACTTAAACTGAATTTGGGTCCTTTTAAGATTATTCATCCTAAGGATATAATATATTACAATTAGCCTTTGTTTTACTATTCTTTTAAAACAAAATCACTATGTTAGAAACCAAGGGAGTTTGTGTATCATGGTGGTAGAGCGGATAGAGTGTTGGACCCATAGTTAGGAGGACTTGAGTTAAAATCCTTTCTCAGACGTTTACTAGCTATGTGACCCTGGGAGATCACTTCACCTTGTTTACCTCAGTTTTCTCATCTGTAAAATGAGCTGGAGAAGGAAATGGCAAACCAGGGTAGTATCATTACCAAAAAAACCTCAGATAGGGTCACAAAGTCGGACAATATGTAAAGGGAATAGGAAAAGACTCATAGAGCCAGATGCTGAAAGCAGGATCATAGGTTTGGAGCTGGGAGGGATTTTGGAAGTCATCTCTTCCAATTCTGTCCCTTTATTTTACAGGGGAGAATACTGAGGCCCAGAGAGACTTACCCAGGGTCACACAGGTAGCATATAGAAGAGCTAGAATTTCCACCAGGTCCCTGTGACTATACATTCAGTGCTTTTCATTATGTCATTTCTCCGGATATATTTCCTCAGCTGCTTCTGCTAGCTCTGCCAGTTCAGACACTGGACTTCCCACAAAAGTCCTGAGACAATGAATTAGAGCAGAAGATGCAGTGGACTAGGAGCCCAGAGATCTGAGCACCTTCCTCTGCCCTTCATAGCTGTCCTGACTCTGGACAAATCTCTTGGGAAAATGAGAGATTGAAGACTTCACCTCCCTAGGCCCTTGGATTTATGATTCTATGAATAATGTATATATTGAGAGAGATTTCTTGTGATGGATTATATATCCTCATACATTATCAAATACCAACAGACTTGCTGGCAGTTACTGGTACAGCCTGATAGGGACAGCTATAACAGGTGACAACATTCTTGAATTGCTGCCATATCACTTAGTAAGAAACCATACGTTGTGATCCATCTTTTAAGGGAAGGAAGGAAGAATTAATTAAGCACCTTCTATGTGCCAGGTGCTGTGCTAAATACCTCACCAATATTGTCTCCTTTGTTTTTCACAACAATGATAGAAAGTAGATACCCCATTCATAGATGAGGTAACTGAGGCAGAGAGCAGTTAAGTGACTTGCCCAGAATCACACAGCTAGCAAGTGTCTGAGGCCAGACTTGAACTTGAGTCTTCATACCTCCCAGCACGATGTTCTGTCCCGTGTATCCCTTAAATGAAAAGAATGAAGAGGCTCATGGGATGTTAAAGGTAGAAAAGATCTAGTCCCAACTCTATATTTTATATATGAGAAAAGAGCCCTAGAAAGGACAACATGACTTGCTCACGGCCACACAGTTAGAGTCACATTATAGAACTTAGAATTGGAAGGAACTTAAAGTCCATCTGGCTTAATCAACACAGTTTGCAGATGAGAAAACAGGCCCAGAGGAGGTAGAGACACCTTCCTTCTGAAGCTCCCTCTGTAATATGGTTTTCTAGTGATTCCCCTTGCCTCCTCTCCCCTCCTCCATAAACAACTATTTCCAGCTATGAGATAAATCTACTTCAGTTTTTCTAGACTAAGACCCTTAAGGTTTTTTGAGTGTCATAGACCCCTTTGGCAGCCTGATGAAGTCTATGGACCCCCAAGCAGAATGATGTTATTATATTTACCCAAGGTCATGGACTCCCAGGTTAAGAATTTCTGGTTTAGATAGAAATTCCAAAGATTCCTGCTTTGTTTTCAGAACTGCCAGCAGGACCAGATATAAAATGTTTTATGTCTTTAGTAGCATGCAAAAGAAAGTGGGAGGATTGCAAAACCACATTCCATTGTGATAAAGGCTCCATGCTAACGGACAGCTTAGACAATTCCCATTCACATGAAACATGGCAGCTTTAGAGTCTAATGTAAAGAATCCAGAGGTGCCTGATACATAAGACCTCAAAATTCCATGACTGGGAGCACCAGAAAGTATTTTTGGCATCTGATCTTACATGATGAAAGTTGGAACTCATGTCTCCTAAGATGTCAAAGTGAGTCCCTTTATTACCCATTGTTTTATGATCCAGTTGTGCTGGTCTCCTCGTTCCTCAAACATAATGCTCCATCTCCTGTCTCTGAGTTTTTGTATTGATTGCTCCCATGTTTGGCATGATCTCTTGCCTCATCTTTGCCTCTTAGAATTCTTGGCATCCTTCAAGACTCAACTCCAATGCAACCTGTTGCAGGAGACCTTTCCTAGCTCTGCTTCACCGGGGGCTTTCTCTGTGAGATTTCCTTCATTTGCTTTGTATAACCTTGTATGGATCTATTTTTTTTACATTTATCTCCTCCGCTGGAATGTAAACCCATCAAAGGCCCAAACAGTTTGTATCTTTCTTTGCACCCTGAGAGCTTAGTACACTGCATGACGCCTAGTAGGCACTTACTAAAATGCCTTCTGGCTTTATGACAAAGAAGTGTTTAGAGCAAAGAATGGTAATGCTGTTCACTACCCTCTAACCCCACTTCCTCATGATCCAGATAAAAAATCTGAGATCCAGAGAGAGAAAAATGCCTCCCCTGCCCCAGTCACAGAGCTAACTATGACACTCCTGACTCCTAGGCTGTGAATTCTTCCACTATGGCACTCTATCATTCTGTCCTTATTGCCAGCACACGCCATGTTCCATTTTCTTTGTAAGCATGAGCTGACTTTTGAGAATAAAGGGATCTATATTTTGTGTTTTTTTCTTTTAAAAAGAAAAATAATCAGGAAATTCAAGGTCAAAGGAAATTCCAGATCCAAACAACAGTTCCAAACTCAAAACTTCCAAATTAATCACAATATAGGCCAAATTAACCTCCTTTTAAGAAAGAACTCAAACATTAACCATCTGAGAAGATAAAAACTCTAAGATAGGTGCCCTGAATTTTTATTTCTCTAACTACACTGTGTAAAACCAGGGTTCCTGATGAGGAAGTGGTTAAAGACATTGGCTTGCCCAATTTCACTCAGCCACTAAAGAACTTTCCACTTTCGCAGTTACTTTGAAAAAAAAAATAGAGACTCATATGAGAAAAGTGTTGTAAAATACTGGAACTAACCCTGGTTTTAGATCTGGGTTCATATTCCAGATACCACATTTACCAGGTGGGTGATTTAGGGCAGAGTCATTTTACTTCTCTGAGACCTCAATTTCCTCATCTGTAAAATGGGGATAATATTTGTACCATGTACCTCATAGGACCATAGATTTATAGCAGGAAGGGGCCTTTAGAGGCCATTGAGTCCAATTTCCCTTCTTTTACAAATGAGGAAACTATGACATGGAATGCTTAAGTGACTCACCCAGAGGGACATAGCTAGTAAAAAGATGAAGCAGAATTTGAGTATGGGTCTTAGGACTCCAAATCCAGTGACCTATCCATTGTTCCATTTGTAAAAGACAGCACTTGACAAATCTTAAGATGCTATATGCATGTGAGCTGTTATTGTTAGCCCATTTTACAGATGAAGTAACTATGACCAGAAAGCTAGAATCTTACTCAAATGAACATGGATGATAAATCCTAGCCTCTTGATTCAATTCAATGTATTTTTCCCAATAATCTGTTCCTGTTTTCCCTCCTGTCCTCCTAATCTTCTTCAAGCTTGTTAACACTCTTTGCAATTCTGTCATCTAAAATGTATATTGATTGAATAACTTCCACTTCTATAGAGTTTTACACTTTACGGTGCCTAGCACATAGTAGGTATTTAAACAATGTGTGTTGATCAAGGAAGTAACAACTTCCATTTTTACAGCGCTCTGAAGTTTGCAAAGTACTTTCCTTCTAGCAACCAGCTGAGGTCTCTAGTTCCAGTCTGATTGGTTGTACTTTACATATGACATCAGTCCTTTCAGTATTTGTTGGAGGAAAGCCATTAGCTCTTCAGGCCCTGAAGCATCCATCATCTAAAGTTAACCTAACTATCATATGGCATTTGTGTTTCCTCTAGTTTCTGGGCCTTAAAAATAGAATAAGATAGAACCACATTTGCTGACCACGTTTTCTCTCTCTAGCCTCTGGGACCTCAAAGATAAACACCTCCTTTGTTAACCACATGAGTAGCCACGATGGGCTTCCTGTTCATATACTTGATGATATCCTAGGTACAAGATGTTAAAACAAAAGTTAAAACAGAAGGAAAAGACATATAGTCACTTCAGACACCGGAATTGTTATAGGAGAGCTGAGATACTGCTGCTTACGTAGATAGCCAATGACAACCCTTTTCCTGCTAAAAAGTTATACTTTTCAACTAGATGATGTTCTATTGAAAGGCAAGGACCATGCCATTCATTCTTGTTTCCTCCAGCATTAAGAAAAACACTTTACACAGATTAATAGCTCAATACAAAGATGAGATTAATTTGTGCTTCGGGGAGAGATTGGCCTAAGTGAACTCTAAGATCCTTTACAACTAAGAGATTTGATAAATCTATCATTAAAATATTGATGTACTTAAATGAAGGCCTAGCTTAATGTCAGCTCCTCAGTGAAACCTTATCTGATTTCTTTCAACCTGGAGATGTGTGATCTATACTGCCTTAGTCCTTGTAAGCTCCTTAAGGACAGGGACTGTCTGCCACTCTTTTAATCCAGACAGTGCTTTTCACATAGTAGGTGCTTAATAAATGTTTATTGCTTGATTGTGTATGAACCTTTTCCCCAGCACTTGTCCTGTGCTGGCTATTTGTGTCCATTCTTCATCCCTCCTACTCCACTGGAGACTCCATGAGAACAGGGATCATGCCTTATTCTTCTTTGTAATCGTAAATAGAATAGAGGCCAGATGAAGTTCTTTGAATATCCCAATCCCAGATTTTCAGAGCTGGAAGGAATCTCAGCAGCCATCTAGTCCACCCCACACCCAGAAAAGAATCCCTATTACAACAGACCCAACAAAGGACAAGGGAACTTTGCCTGAAGACCTTCTGTCAGGGGGAGTCTATTACCTCCCTAAATGGTATCGAGTAAGGCTTAATAAGAGCTGTTCTCCTGAATTGGAAGAGGGAAAAGAGTCATGGACTTGGGCTCAGTGCATCCTGGCTCCAACACATCCCTATAACCATGGGTCAGCTATTTCACTTCCCTGAGATTCACTTTCCTCATCTGTCTCATAGAAATGTTCACCTTCACACTAAGTACCTCAGAAGATTATGAGTTAAGCCATTTGTGAACCTTTAGAGAGCCTATAAATGTAAGTAATGGTTTCTCTAAGACAATTAGCTCCACAAGAGCAGGAACTTCTACCAAAGATTCATATTTCCTTCCTAGGATGGAAGGGAATTTATATAGTGCCTACTATGGGCCAGGAACTGTGCGAAGTACTTTTTACAAATATTATCTCATTTGATGCTCACAATATATTTGTGAAGTAGGTGCTATTATTATTCCCTTTTTACAGTTAAGGAAACTGAGGCAAATAGAGATTAAGTGACCTGCGTAGGTTCACACAGCTATTAAGTGCCTGAGGTTCGATTTGTTTGTTTGGTCTTCCTCATTCTAGGCTCAGTGCTCTATTCACTGCACTACCAGCAACCCACATATTATTCTGTAAAAACCATGTGCCTAACACACTGTTGTTGAATTAATTATTAATTTGTTGATGAAATCTCAATATTGAATTCATTTTATAATTCTACAAACACGAAAAATAAGTGGATTGTAGTACTAACTCTTGTATTATCGTAGAGGCAGAAGAGATGATTTTGGACTGAGGTGATCAGGTAATCAATAGCCTCCTTCTGGGGCCATTCAAGTATCCTGAATCTCAGAGTTGGTAGTGACCTTGGAGACCTTCAGGTCCAACCCACATCTGAGCAAGAGCCCTTTCTATGTCACATCTGATAAGTGTTCAGTCAAGCTCTAAAGGAAGTCTGCCAGTGGCATCCCATTCCCCTTTTGGACAATTCTGATTGTACTAGGCTTAGATGGAATTCAACAGTGGGGATGGCTGAGAAGCGAAGGTATTCAAAGCATGAGGAAAGTACTAGCCAAGGCCCAGAAGCAGGAATAGGCAGGGCTTGCATGTTCCAAAAGAGAGCGTATGGACCAGCCTGGCTGATAGAGAACTTTCTAGCTTTATGAAGTCATTTAAAATCTACCTTGAACTATATACATTCAGTTACTGTTCTGTTTTATCTGACAACCTCCATCATGGTAGACTCTCCTTGAGGGCAGAGATTATGCTTTAAATTTTATTTCTTTGACAGCTGCGTCTCCCTATCTGTCCAAGGCTGGACGTGCAGTGGCCACTCATGGTTTCATTGTTCATTTTTTCTAATTTGGGTAGGTTCACTGATCCTGGTGTACCCTTCTTCCCTTACCCCAAAGATTAATCTAAAAAAGTATTCAGAAGGTGTACTGAGGTTGGGGGGGAACAAAGTGAAGAAAAGTTTTCTTGTAGTCCAAGCATGGGGTGATAAAGACCTTAAGTAGAGTAAGTATCATAGGCTTGTAAAGGAAGAGATGAAAGGGAGAGACCTTGGGAAAGAAAAATCAGTGGACCATGGTGTCCATGCACAAGAATTACAGTTTTGAGATGACTTTCAGAGGTAAAGGGAACCTTTGTAGCTAGGGAAGTGAGCAAAGGCATTTCATTGACTTACACAGGGAATGAAGTCATAGGAGGCCCATTGCCTCTAGGACAAAATACAAAATCCTTAATCTGACATTTACAATCTGAATTCCATCTCCCTTTAAGTCTTATTTGATATTACTCACTCTTATGCATTCTTTTTCAGTCAAAGTGACCAGTTAGCTGGTGTCCATATGCAACATTCCATCTCTAGCTTCCATGACATCTTTGAACAGGTGGTCCTCCAATCCTAGAATACCACTCCCTCCACACTAAAATCCTTAGCTTCCTGCAAAGCCCAGTTCAATCATCACCTACTTCACAGAACCACTCCTGATCATCCCCTGCCCCCGCCCCCCCCCCCCCCCAGCTCTTTTTCTCTTAAAGTGACCTTGTATCCCATTACATTTACATGGGGCTATATAGGCGAATACTGTGGGCATACACACCATCAGAATGTAAATTCCTGAATGGTAAGAACTGTTTTGTTTTTTTTCCTTTAATCCCTAGGGACTAGCATATTAGCTAGCACCTAGTCGTCACTTAAATATTTACTGAATTAAATTAAATCAAACATCCAAATCCTCCCCAACCTATACCAAATTCAAGCCCCACTACCATCATAAAGCCTTCCTCAGTTACTTCTCTGATTCTAGTAGATGTCTCTGCCTTTGAAATTCAATTCTGCTTTTCATCAGAACCACACAAGTTAGTACTTAATTATAACTTGTCTCTTACTATTCATTGTGGTTTCCCTTGAGTTAATCTTGTTACTCCAGCTCCTTGAAGGAAGAGGCTATGTTTTCTTCTCAGTCCCCCCATAAAATCCAACATGGAACTAGATACATAGAAGCCACTAAAGCCATATTTTTTGATGAATAAATTTAATAGAAAGGAACAGACTAATGGAAAGTCATAGAACGGGCTGCCTAATAACTCCATTCACCATTCCTGCCGCATCTCCCTCTTCAAAACAGTAACTGCCTTCCCTTTATATATTGCCTACCCTGTTTCCCTGTTAGAATATAAGTTCCCTAAGCCAGCACTGTCTCATATACCTAACACCTGACATTTAATAGGCTATTAAAAATACTTTTCCATTCCATTCCAAGTGACTCAGATAAATTGACTTCCCAAACCCAAGGCATTATTATTGTTCTTTTTAATGTTTCCATATTTTAAGTATTTGGCCTTCCTGATTCATAGAAGAAAGAGTTTTACTATAATGTGTAACTCATATCTTGGTAATACTTTAATGGGACAAGGGTAATAGGTAAAACTTTAATCTCAGAGTATCAGTCTTAGGGCTTAAAGATATTTGCTTCCCTATATTCACTTAATGAAAGTTCTTAGTTTTTTGCACCCGTTCCCCGGTTTGTTTGAATAGAAAAATCACAGAAGAGTTGGGTGATTCAAAAAGGGTACTGGGATCTCCTTATCCTTTTTTCATGGGAGTTAGAGAGTGGAAGCATTGAGAGTAGATAGAGCAAGGAACTGGGTTGAAACTTTCACAGACGCTAGCTGAGTGGGCCTGGGGAAGTCACTTAACTACTATTATTTGCTCCAGTTTTTTCATCTGTAAAATGCAGATATTAAGTACCAGTAGTTCTTACCTCATGGAAATGTTGAATGGATCAAGTGAGACAATGTATACAAAGTATTCTGAAAAACCTCAATATAAACGGATAAATCAATCATTGTGGTTATTTATTATTTTTATTTTACTCTTTTCATCTTTTTTGATGGTTCAGATAGATGGTCCTGAGAAAAATTATTCTGCAATCAACAAATGTTTACTGATTGATTGACTTGCTGTCATTCTTTCACAGTTACTCTTCAAATGGGTAAAATAACTCCTTCTTTAGCTGAATAAAAATGTTAAGCTATAAACCCATGCTCTGTAGGTTCAGCAACAGCGTCCTCAGCACAACTTCAATGGCAAATAGAACACTAGGGATGATAGACACTTTGTCTTATTCCCATATCATTTTGATATCTGGCAGGTCTCCATATCTTTAAACTTTTTTGTTTCATGCAGCTTAGAGATTATGAATATATGACGTATTGACATTTATTAAAAAACTTTGCTCCTAAGTTTTCATGGATCAGTGTTATGTCTTGGTGATAATTGATATTATTGACAATAATCCTATAATCCAATCATATGTGACAGACAATCATGGTCTTCCACTTATTAGTTGTATGATCTCAGGTAAATCAGTTTCCTTCTCTGTCTGTTTCCTTACTAATAAAATGAAGAGATTGGAAGAGTTAATTTCTAAGATTCCTCAAGCTATAAAATTCAATGAGAGTATCATTTCCTAATAATGCCTTTCCATTGAATTCAAGAAATTTTAAGTGCCTACCGTATATACAACCTTGTGCTAGATGTTGAGTATACAGAAATGATGTAAACCAGTAATTGCTCAACTAACAATAATAAATGGAAGACTATGTTCATTGTGAAGGTGTGGTGCAGACAACGTTCTGGGAGAAACTGGAAGAAGGAAAGATCACTTTCAGCTACAGGGATAAGGTAATGCTTCATGAAAGAGACAATTGTTCAGTTGAACCCAGAAGGAGGCAGAAGAGGAAGGGAGTCCATTCCAGTCCAGTTGGATGAGGGTGGGGGAGGGAAGAGAATAAGCATTTATGTAGTACCTACTATGTGCCAGGTGTCGTACTAAGCACTTTACAAATATATCATTTGATCCTTACAACAATATTGCAAATTGGGTGCTATTATTTCCCCCATCTTACAGTTGAGAAAACAGAAGCAAACAGAGGTTAAGTGACTGGACCAGGGTCGTACATCTGGTTAAGTATCTGAGGCAGTATTTAAACTCAGGTCTTTCTAACTCCAGATGCAAAGCTCTATCCACTCTAGATGGTTTAGGAGATAGAAGAAAATAGGAAAAGATTAAGGGATGGTCAATAGTCCAACTTGCTGGAACACAGAGGGCTTAAGGTAGGAGGAAAATGAACTGAGGCCAGAAAGATGGTAAACTTTTGAAGAAAAATGTTCAGGATCCAAATGAATGTATCTCTAAAATGGTAGAATGATATGTTTGGGTACAAATAATTTTCCACAGGGGTTAGTGATATAAGAACAAGAGCAGGAAAGAATGAGATCAGAGTGGTGACAGATTGGTGAATGCAAATATACTGAACCATAGAGTATGTGATGGAGAAAAGTTTAAGGAGACTTAAACTGACTTCAGCTTCAAGGATTTGTGATTTCATTGGCCAGGTAGTCCTTCCACCAGTGCAGAAGGTGACACTCAGACTTAGAGTTAGAAGATGTGAGTTGGATCCCTGACTGCCACTAAATAACTGTTAAATAATGCCCTTTGGCCAACACTGTGGGCTTCAAAGTCCTTATTTGAAAAATGAGAATTGCATTAAACCCAGGGTTCTTATCTTTTTGGGGGGTGGGATTCTGGTCTCCTTCAGCAGTCTATTGAAATGGATGGATTCCCTCTCAGAAGGACATTGCCTATTGTTATAAATGCAGGAAATGATAAATTCCAGTTAGATGTCAGTGAAAATAAACATTTCCCCCTCTCCCATCCAAATCCACATATCCTTTGAAATGTACTTGTGTACCTCAGATGGAAAACTCTATCACTTAAAGATCTCTAAATTCTTTCCAGTTTTAACAGTTTGTGCTTCTGTCAAGATTGATGGTGCATATCTCCATGGCCAAAACAATTAACCACCAAGCTTAATAGGTACTTCAAACTGCTTGTTAGGCTGGATGGAATTGGATCATCTGAGGGCCTCACAAATACATAGAATCTCAGGGATGGTACCGACCTCAGAAGTTACTTATCCCAATTCACACTGAGCACAAATGCCCCCTACAACATTCGCAATGAACAGCAACCCTTTGTTTCTGGTGAGGGACCTCCCTACACTTTGCTGAGATGGCGCTTAGGTAATACTCAGATGTAGGAGCTAAAACGGATTTGGATACTGCTGGTGTAACTTGAGAACTCAGGTTCACCACCTTCACTTCATGAAAAGGCCATGGAGGAGGACTTTAATAGAGGGAAGGATAAAGGCACACAATTAGTGTTCAGTAAATATCTTGTGAACTGAATTGTTGAAAAGTTTGTTGGAGTGAGAATATGGAAAAAATGGAACACCAGATTTGTCTATATTCTCTCAGGATTTTCACAGGCTCTCCTCCATGCAGAGGATCATCATCATCATCATCTTCTTCTTCTTCTCCTCCTCCTCTTTCTTTTTCTCTTTCTTCTCCTCTTTCTTCTCCTTCTTCTCCTTCTCCTCCTCTTCCTCCTCCTTCTCCTTCTTTTCTTTCTTCTCCTCTTCCTCCTTCCTTTTTCTTTTCTTCTTTTCCTTCCATGTCCTTCAAATATTAGTTCAAATCTCACCTTCTATAAGAAGCTTTTCCCAATTGCTTTAAATTCTAGTGCATTTCCTCTGTTGATTATTTCCCATTTATCCTGAATATAGATCATCAGTACATGTCTGTCTGTATGTTGCCTCCCCCATTAAATTGTGATCTCTTCATGGGCAGGGACTGTCTCTGAACTTTCTTTGTACGGCCCAGCACTTAGCACAGTGCCTGGCATACAGTAGGTGTACATTAATGTTTACTGACTGATTGAGGTACACACGTCCATTTTGTAGGTATAGGCACAGAGAAAAAGAGGGACTTTAAATTTCCTGTTCCTTCTCTCTTTGGAAGTCCTTCCAAGTAATGTTGCTGTTCAACCTGACAAGTGGAAAGTATACTTTGGTTCAGTTTAGATCTATGAAAAAAATGAGTCTGCTAACCCAGCAAGTCTGTGCTCCAAGTTCCTACAGACTTAACGGAAATGACTTTTTCCACCTGTCACAAATATTATGTCTAATTTTCCCAGTCTCTTACTTGTTTATACATGGCAGTCAGAAATATCTTGCATTAAAATGTCTAATTTTCCAGTCACATTGGAGTTTGTCACATGTGCCAAATTAAAGAAAAACAACTCCAGTGACATTATGTGTGACTTTTAAGTAGGTGACAGCCCTTTTTTTCTTTATACCAAAGGGCATTTAATCTATGTATACCTGATGTAATATTCTTCTCTTATTTCTCATTTGTGCATCTAATACATGCATATTTCCTGGTAGAAATTATTTCACAAGAGTAAAGCAGCGAATCCCTTTGTAAATAATTTTAGGTGACTGTGTTAATATTGTCTTTCTAGGAAGGGTGACCCATGTTATTATTCTCTTTTGGTGGCTGATATATTGGGCAACATAATTTGACCCATGACACGTATCATTGTTGGAAGGAGGACCACAGGTTGAAACCACAATTTGAACAACGTAGTAAAACTGGGCCCCTTTCATTTATGAAGCAGCTCTATGAATTATAACAATCTCAAATCATGGAAATTCAGAGATTAATGGACCTCAGAGGTAATCTAGGTCACCTCCTTCTTGAACTGAAATCCCTTCTACCATATTCTTAAGAAGGGAGTAGAGTGTCTTTGCATCAAGACTTCTAATTCTGGTTAACTCATTATTTACCAAAGGAATTAATTTTGGACAAATCTTATCATAAGACAAACCTAATTTTTCTTTCAAGGGTTGGCCTTTCAGACACATGAAGGCAGCTATCCTAGGACACCTAATGTTTCTCTTGTTCCAAGTAAATATCTCTAGTTCTGTCATCTTGACGTTCTATATTAGTCTTCTTCCAAAGAATTCATAGCGCATCTTCCATATAATTCTTGGCCCTAATTCCAGGATGGAGAGACTTGAGAGAGTGAGAGGTTTAGTAAATGTATTTAGTACTTTTGGGGAGATATCTTCTTTGTCATCATTATACTCCAATATATGCTAATTAATTCAATTTAACACACAGCATTTATTAAGCTCCCACTATGAACCAAGCACCATGACAGATGTTGGAGATACAAAGGCAAAACCTAAGTAATCTTCTGTTTCTCTGTAAATCTGCATTCAAATTTGGCCTCAGGCCTTGACTCTGGGCAAGTCATTTTAATCCTGCTTGCCTCATCTGTAAAATGAGCAGGAGAAGGGAATGGTGAACCACTACAGTATCTTTAGAGAACCCCAAATGGGGTCCTGAAGACATGACAACAAATCTCAGTAAATTGGAAAGCAATTTGGAGAACAGCTATTCCAACTCCCTCATTTGAAGATGAGGATACCAAGGCCTGGAGGAATAAAAAAATTGCCCAAGATCACCCTACTAGATCAGAGAGAGGACAACATAATTTTTTTTAAGTGGAATTTGTTGACTTACTCAGCATCACAAAACAAATTCAAACTCAGGTTTGAGGTCTGCTTTCATGACTGCAAATCTAGGACAGGAGTCCTTGCTCTAAGCTATAAAGAGATATAGGATACAAACCAATGACCAGGGAGAAAATGAAGTTGAGCTTTTTCGCTACTATTTATTCTTTTATGCTCTTTGTCTCCCATCTCTGTTCATTTGTACCAGGCTTCGTTATCCCCTCCCTCCCTGTCAATACTTATTTCAGCTCCTGAAAGGAAATCCCTCCTCATCTCCTTCTCACAGTATCCTGATCTTTCTTCAAAGCTTGTCTTGGCTTAAGGTTGAACTCCAGCATTAATTCTTCCATTAGACTTTCCACTGACATCCTCCCCTTCCTCCCTTCCCTAGGGCATTTTTTGGGCTTTACACAATACTTTGTACATAATAAGCTAATAATAAATGTTTGTCAAATTGAATCAATGGCTCAACCCAGGTGCTACCTCCTCCCATGAAGCCTTATGTGCTGCTCTTAATTGTTAGCGAGGCTGTCCCTCTTCAAAACATCTTTTTTTTTTAAAATCTGGGCACATATGTCACATTCCCCTTTGCCCCTTCCCCCAGTTGAATAGCATTATTTCTACTAATTACACATTTGTAAGTTATTTTATAGATATTATCCAATTTAGTCATCCCAATTCTAGGAGATAATATATGTGTATTTCCTTTATTACCGATACTATACAGATGAGGTAACTGGGTCTTAGAGAGTAATGGGCCCATGATGTGCACACCAGTAGTGTCTGTGACATGATTCCAACCCAGGCTGTCCTGCCTTTAAATACAGAACTCTACCAATCAACCAATAAATATTGATTAAGTGCCTGCTCTGTACCAGGCACTGTGCTAAGTGCTGGGAGAAGAAAAAGACAGACCCTGCCCTCAAGGAGCTTACAATCTAAAGGGAGAGACAACATGCAAACAAATTTATACAAAGTAAACTACATACTGGATAAACAGGAAATAATTAATGGAGGGCAGTCAGTGGAACTAAGACAGGTAAGGGGAGGCTTCCTGTAGAAGGTGGGATTTTAGTTGAGACTTAGAGGAAGCCAGGGAAGTGAGTCGTTGGATTTGAGGAGGGAGAGCATTTCAGGCATGGGGGACAGACAGAGAAAATGCCCAGAGCTGAGAGATGGAGTGTTTTGTTCATGGAACAGGAGACCAATATTACTGGATCAAAGAGTGCACATTGGAGAGGAAGGTGTAATAAGACTGAAAAGGTAGGAGGGAACTAGATTATGAAGACTTTGAATGCCCAATAGAGCATTTTACATTTGTTCCTGAAGGCAATAGGGAGTCACTGGAGTTTACTGAGTGCGGGGCTGACATGATCAGACCTGTACTTTAGGAAAATCTCTTTAGTAGCTAGATGGAGGATGGTTTGAAGAGGGGAGACTTGAGGCAGACTGACCCACCAGCAGGTTATTGCAATAATCTGGGTGAGGTGATGAAGGCTTATTCTAGAGTGATGACATTGTCAGAGGAGAGAAGGTGGAATATTTGAGAGATGTTGCAAAGACAAAATCAACAAGTATTGGTAATATCTTGTATATGGGGAATGAGAGGTAGTGAGGAATCCAGGATTACACTTGGATTGGGAGCTTGAGGCACTGAGAGGATGGTGCTGTCTATGGTAATGGGGGGGAGGGGTAGGAGGAAGGGAGGGTTTAGGGAGAAAGATAAGTTCCATTTTGGACATATTGAGTTAAAGATGTCTACTGGACATCTAATTTGAGGTGTATGAAAGGCAGTTGGAGATGGAAGAGTAGAGGTAAGCAAGAGATTGGGGTAGAAAAGGTAGATCTGAAAATCATTAGTATAGTAATGTATAGTATAGTAATGACCATAGTATAGTCATTAAATCCATGGCAGCTGTCCATTATTGCCTGCTGCCTTTCTGAATGTAAGCTTTTTGAGGGGAAGGTACTATTTTGCTTTTGTGTTTGTATTTCAGTGCCTCACACGTAGCACTCATAATTAATTGAATAGTACATTTAATGAATTGAATCTAATCATAAAAAACCAACAAACAAAAAAACTTGAGAACCATAAGGAAAAAGGAGAACCATGGCAAAGTTTTGGATAATTATCCTGCCACATGTTTCTTTGATCTGTGATCAAAGTGACCTTTGATCACTTAATCTTTGATCTGAGAATTTCATAAGAAACACTCCCCACCCCCACCCCCAAAGGTAAAAGAGCAAACTACCACAACCACCACCCAAAACAAACAAACAAAAAACTTCAATGAGCTAAAATGAAGAATTCTTTGGTTCTGCTTTTGGATAAAAAAGTGAAGGTCAAGGGAAAAAAGAAAGTCCACATTCCAAAAACACAATTCCACTGTGTAGTTGTTGAGTTCCAGCTGTGACAATAACCTTGTTCCCCCTGCTATTTGATCTGGATCTGCTGGACCATAGAGCAGTACTAAATCATGCTCCCTTGAACCAAGCTTGGACACTACCATCATTCCCCCCACCTCCATCCTCTCCAGCCCTCAGCTTCTGGACAATATCCTTTTTTTTTTTTTTTTTTAAGATGGGTTCACAATTCTTCCATGCAGCAATTTTCCATGGATGTCACCACTTAATATAGTTTTTGCTGAACATCACTTGCAATCAAAGCACATTTGAGGTTGAAGTACTCACTGCAAACAAGATTTTCAGCAATGGGTCTTCCCTTTTGGATCAGAATCTGTGAGGAGACCCACGAGTGACCAAACCTTATGTTTTCCTCCATGCAGAACCACCTAGTGAACTTTCTCTTAGTTCTAGAAGCAACTTTTTAAACAAAACATCTGTTTGATGAAATCATGGTGGCTCTTTCTTTTTGCTTTGGATAGGCATGTATAATTTCTCACACCAGTCATTAACCTTGTCTGGAGGGAACATGCAAAGAATGAAAAAGAATCATCATTTTACATACATACATACATACATACATACATACATACATACATACATACAGAGAGAGAGAGAGAGAGAGAGAGAGAGAGAGAGAGAGAGAGAGAGAGAGAGAGAATGAGATTCTTTCCAGCCAGGGTAACATTTCATGGTGAAACTTGATTTTACTAGCAAGTGATTTTTATTGGAGTTTGAATAGTCCAGACCCAGCACAAGAAGGGGCCTTTGGTTCCCTTCTGTGCCTAAGTCAGCATTGTCCTGGCTGATATAGCCAGGACTCAATAGGGGAGGAGAATGTGACAGTCGATTTACCACCTGCCTAGCATAGTGAATCAAGATGTCACTGTTTGAAATTAATTTCAGGATCTACTTTGAAAATCTTCCCTATATCTTTGGATTTTAAAGCAACAATAGCAACCACCACAGTATGAAAAGCTATATAGCACAAGGCATTACAGGATGATGGCCCTAGTGCTCCAATCGTCTCCCTTGTGATTTCAGGAGAAATTGAGGAAGGATTCTAGCACACTGGACTTCCACCCACCCATGATGAACTTGTGAGAGGATATGGACAAGATTCATATAAGATGAATCTCTCCCTCTAACAATAAATATCCCATAGGCCCTTTTCTCTTTTCCTTCTATACTACTTCACTTGGTGAACCCTGGATTTAATTACCATTTTTATGCTGATGGTTCTCAGATTCACTTTTTCTACCCCAATCTCTTTGCTGACCTCCAGTCTTACGTCTCTAACTGCCTTTCAGACATTTCAAACTGGATGTCCAGTAGACAACTTAGACTCATCTTTTCTCCAAACCTTCCCTTCCACCCTTCCCTATTACTATAGAGGGAAACATCATCCTCCCAGTCCCTTAGGTTCCCAACCTAGGAGTGATCCTAGATTCTTCACGATCTCTCATTCCCCATATCCAATTGTGGCCAAGGCCTGTGAATTTCATCTTTGCAATATCTCCTGAATAATTCCCCTTCTCTCCTCTGATGCAGGCTATCATGACCTCACACTTGGATTATTACAATAGCCTCTTGGGAGGTCAGCCTACCTTAAGTCTCTCTCCTCTCTCCAGTGAGTCACTAAAGTGATTTTCCTAAAATGGAGGTCTGATCATGTCACCCCTTACTCGGTAAACTCTAGTGGTTCCCTATTGTTTACAGATTCAAATACAAAATGCATTCAAAGCCATCATATCCTAGCCTCCTCTTGCCTTTCCAGTTTTCTTACACCTTACTTCTTGACATATACCCTTTGATCCAATGACATTGAACCCCGGGCTGTTTCATGAAAAAGATACTCCATCTCTTGGCTTTGGGTATTTTCTTTGTCAGTCCCCTATGCCTGGAATATTCTTCCTCCTTATTCCCTACCTATTAGTTTACCTGGTTTCTTTCAAGTCCCAGTTAAAATGTCATCTTCTAGAGGAAGCCTTTCCTAATTCCTAAATGTTAGATACTATTATTAATAAATAACTACTTTAGGTGGAGGTACCTGGAACATGACTGTGTACTAAACACTTTAGACAACCTCATCAGATTTCAGGGAGAGCCCAGAACACATTTTGATATATATTGGAGGTGGGGGGAGGGAATTTAGGCAGTTAAAAATAAAACCTCTCCATAAAAGTTTATTTTTTGAAAAAGAGGTAGGTCATATAATAGTCCTGTTCAAAAGTGAAATGAAAAGGCTATCTTGGGACCTAGTGAGCTCCCCATGATGAGAGAGCTTCATAGGGAAGCTGGGTGATCATTGGTCAGAGGAGTTGTTGAGGGGATTTGTACTCAGGCACAGCTTGTACTAGTTTGGCTTTGAGGTCTCCCACAATTTAGAGATTCTGTGATACAGCTCAATGAATTTTCCTGTATGTGGTAATACGTAGAAAGGAAGTGAGTAGGGAAAGTTCCGTTCCAAAGAACAGTGACCTCTGAGACACTAGCTGACCTCATTGTCAACTCTATGGTGACTGGGGGTACAACAGAGATATAACCTTACTGACCCTGAGCCTGTGTCTTTCTTGGGGGCAAATGAATCAATCAGAAGCTGACTGATCACATATCAGGGATGCTGAGATGAGAGTTTTAGCTCAGGTAGGGGTTGGAACAGGTAACCTCCGAGGTCCCTTCTACCTCTGCAAGTCTATAAGAGAAAGGAGTTTAATGTAATAAGACGTAAAAGGGAAGTCATTATAGAAAGTTGTATTCCAAAAGGCAGTGACTTCTGGGAAACAAGTTGACCTCTTTCTTAACTCACGTGCAAGCTGGGCACAGAATGATCTAACCCAGCTGACTCCCGGACTCTGTGAGACAGTTGAGCAACTCGGAAACATGAGAGCATAACACAATCATGAAATAACGTACAAACTAGGAAGCTGAGGCAAATCAAAGTTATGCTTTTTCTTGACCTTCCTCTCCTTCCCTGCAAGAGCATGGTCTTTTGGTTTGTGCAGCACAAGTACTCTGTGATTTTGTCATTCAAGCCTCCTCCTTGTACATTAATTGAGTCCATCTAGGGGACACCGCAATGACACATCCAATCTTTGGAGGTTCTTTTAGGAACAAAGATAGGTGATAGCAATTTCCCATCTCTAGGCAGAAAACAATTAGCATAACCAACATTAAACACCTACTATGTGCCAGGAACTGTGTCAAACACTTTACAAATATTGTCTCATTTGGTCCTCACAACAATCCTGGCAGGTAGGTGCGATTATTATCGATATTTTTACAAGTGAGGAAACTGAGACATTAAGTGACTTGCCTAGGATCACATAGCTAGTGTGGATTTAAACTTAGGTCTTCCTAAGTCCAGATCCAGTGCTCTATTCTTTGAATTTTCTTCCAGTTGTAAATATTGTTTATTTAGGGAAGACTTCAATTTAATTCGACTCAAATTCATTTTAATTCAACTCAAACAAGTGTTCTTTAGGTACTAGTCTGTCCAGTGAGATCATGTGTCTGTACCTAACCCTAACAATCTTCAAAGAGGAGATGCAAAGATAAATAAGATATAGTTGCCATCCTCATGTAACTCAACCTAGTGCAGGGTTATAGTACATACACACATACATAACAATACTACAAACCCTGTGAGTAGATGCAGCTGCCTGAATGGGGACCCAGCTAGCTGGGTAACTCAGCTCCTCCTCTCCTGTCTGCCTTCCCCTCCCCTTCCTTCCCCTCTCCAAAGGAAGGTAACTTTGGATGGCCACAAGATGCCCAGTTGACTTGGGTTTTACTGACGAGATTCCTTGCCTTGCCTTGCCCAAAACCTTACTCTTCCTGCACTATGGAGCTCAGACACCACTGAGTCCCTGCCTAACGGCTCTTCTGGACTCTCCTGGCTTAAGAGTGATTATCAATAGTAACTGTAGCTGTTTCCCTCCCAGCCTGATGTCTTTCTTCTTCCTTGCCTCATTAAAGGGGCCATGCCCAGGCCAGTTGCTAAATAGACCTATTCAATGAATGGGCATTATCTCACCCTAAGTGATACCTGCATAGACCTCTGCCTAAAGCGGCCAAGGTCTCTCAATGCATCCTGGGCCATCTCCAGTCATCCTGAAGAATATCTAGTCACTGGATTCAGATGGCTCTGGAGGAGAAGTGAGACTGGTGACCAGCACAGCCCTCCCTCACTCAAAACAAAGTCAAGTGCAAGTCATGTCATCATTTCTCTGATGGCATGGTCTTCTTCGGCAACGAAAGATGAACACAATAAAATGGAACACCATAAGCACATAAAGGAGATGTTATTATGGGCTTGTTAGATTATGAGCAGTATGAGTGTAGGGACTATTTAAAAACAATTCATCAGCATCTCCCCCATACCTCATATAGAGCCTTACCTATAGTTTAAATTTAAATTGTATTGTTGAATCATTTCAGTTGCCTGACTCTTTGTGACCCCATCTGAGGTTTTCTTGGCAAAGATATTGGGGTAGTTGGCTATTTCCATCTCAAGCCTAATAATGCAGATGAGGAAACAGAGGCAAATAGAGTGAAGTGACTTTTCCAAGATCACATAGCTAGTATGGACCTGAGGGTGGGTTTGAACTCAGGTCCTTCTGACTCTAGGGCTAGTGCTCTATGCACCATCCTATGTAGCTGCCCTTAAATTGTGTTACCTGACTTTAAATTGGATCTAAAGGAATAAGGAACGGATGCATAAAGAAAGTGGTAATTGAACTATGCACTGAGGGGTGGGTAGGATTTCAACAGGCTTTATGGAAGAGGTAGAATTTGAGATGGGCCATTATTTTGGGTCAATATTTTGAGGGATCAGTTTTCGGAGGAGAAGGCATTCCAGAGGTTTTAAATGAGCAAAGGCACAGATGTGGGAAAGTCTGAAAAGTGTGCATTGGAGTAGAAGATGAGGGGAAAAATAAAATCACCTTGTTTAAGTAGAAGATTTATATAGGAGAATAGTGAGAGATGAGGCTAAAAAGGTAGAATAGGATTAAATTAAAGAAGGCTTTAAATGTCAGACCAGACCTTATCCTTATAGGCAATGGAGAGAGTTACTGAGCGTGTTTGAGTACGGAATGACATGATCAAGGCTGTATTTTAGGAAGGTTTATCTACCTGTATGACCATGGCCCCAGTTTCCTCACCTGTAAAGTTAGTATATGAGACTAGACAGCTTCTAGAGGCCCTTCCAACTCTGTGATTATTTCTTGACTTTGTATTCCTAGTATCTAACTCAATGCTTGTGTATAGTAGGTGCTTAAAAAATGCTCATTGAATTGAATCAAATGACAAGATAAGTCCCAAGATCAGGAATATCTGACACATGTCTAACAATAAGAGTATAAGTAGGGCAATTATACAATAGACATTTTCATAATAGGCCCTGCTTTGGCTCTAAGATACCCATGTGTTAAGTAGGATTAGGAGATTAAGCAGCAGGTCTAGGATTTCAATCCAGGTTGTCTAACTCCAAACCTGGAAGTCTTTCTACTATACCAGGCTGTGTTTATTAATCACTAACAATATGCAAGATACTGTGCTAAATTCTGAGGCTATATAGATCAAACATCCATAAGCATCCTATCCATAAGCAACTTTCATTCTGATGCATATGGGAATGTGGTATGCGCAGGGGAATAGTTCGTGATTGGGGCAAGGGAAGTATCCAGGCATAATGTGCTAGAAAAATTTTAGAGAAGAGAAATAACTTTGAACTGTGGGAGGGAAGAAGTTGGGCCTTTTGAAAACAGAGAAGGATTTTCAAAAGCTAAGATGAGGAAGGATGCACAGAAATGGGAGAAAGCAGAGGAATCATAGAATCATATAGATTGAGGGCTGGGAGAGGTCTGAGAAGTCATGTCACCTCTTCATTTTATGGAAGAGGAGGCCTGGAGAAGCCAAGTGACTTGCTTGAGGTCATAAACCTCTCTTTTAACCTCTCTTGCCTCTGATCCATCCATGTAGCTCCTCTTAGATAGGATACTCTCTTAGCTACTCTTTACTGATGACATCTTCCTTCAGCTTAAGACTAGCATCATCCACAAATTTTCTCAGCCCCAGCCTCATGTGCCTCAGGTCATTCTAATGTCATTGCCCCTTCCTATTCTTCTTTTGCCAAGTCTATTGGAACCCCCATTTATGCAACTGATGATGGGTAACAAGAATAACCTCTACTGGACAAACTAACACTGTCCTATCGGTCCTTTTATAGAGGTTGTAGTCTTGGAACCTCCTTACAATTTCCATCTTCATATACTCTTCTCCTTTCCATGACCTCTATGCTTTAGCGATACAGACCTATTTGCCAATCCTCCCACATGATACTCCATATCCTGCCCCTGGCGCTTCCTATCCCCTCTGCCTGGAATGCTTTCCCTGTCAATCTCCTACTCACAGACAACTAATGCTCAGCTCAATGATTACTTCCTCCAACAGGATTCTTCTGGCTCCCCAATGGGACTCCAAGGTCATCATCCTCTCTGTGTTACTCTCCTTCTACTTTGCATTTATCTTGTGTATTCTGATTTAAATATGCTGTCTTCTTTCCCTTCCTTTCATTCTTATTAGGACATAAGCTTCTTGAGACAAGGGACTATTTTTGCTTTACCTTTGAATCCTCAGAAATTAGCATAGTGCCCAACATATAGAAAATACCTTACAAATGTTTGTTGATTGACTGGGGCACGTTATTTGTCCTGTGTTATATTTAAAATTGTACTGTGATAAATAGATTTTTCCACTGTAATTACTAGCTGCATATTTAAAAAAAAATCAGACCTGTGATTTCATGAGTGATAGGAACTCTTAGTGTAGAATTTCCCTCCATCAATTCAGACTGGCAACCCATCTATAGCTTAAGTTGCTTCAGGTCAGAAATAAGGATACACACCTGTAGATCCTGCTCCTGGGGAGGCTAGGTCTGGTGGATCATTTGAGCCAGGAGTTTTGATCTGCATAGAACTAAAGCTTCAGGTGTCTGAACTAAGTCTGGTACTAGTATGGGGAATGCTCTGGAGTGGGGGACCACCAGGCTGCCTGAGGAGGGGTAAAGTGGTCTAGGTGGTAAATGGAGCAGGTCAAAGCTTCTGTGTTAATCAAGAATAGGATAAGGCCCATAAGTCGTTGTATTTTCTTTTTTTTTCAGAGGACGTCATTTATTGGAATTGCTTGGGAAATGGAGTGTAGCTTGTATTAACCAGATCATTCAAAGAAAAGACCTTTGTAAGAGTTGGAAAGCAACTCAGGTCATAAAAGTAAAAGGTGCCAGAGTCAGAAGGGAGCTTAGATATTCGGTCTGTCATTTTCATTTTATGGATTAGAAAAGCTCAGGCCCAGAAAGGGCAAGTAACTAATCTAAGGTCATACAGCAGACTGGTTGAAGAGGCCAGCTGAGAATTTGAGTTGGCTGAATCATACTTTTATAAGCTGGCACCTGGCCATTTGTCATGAAGAAGTATAGAGAACAATACTACTGTAGTATTAGTAAATAAAAAATAAATAATCAAATTGAATAAGAAGATTGAATAAGAAGAGATGTTTCCATTGCTGTGCCCATAGAAATGTAGGTTTAGTGAAATGAGGAAGAGAAAGAAAAAGGAATCTTGAGAAGATTCTGAATGGCACATTTGGAGACAAACAAACATACCAGCATTCTTCACGTGCCTGGGGCTGGCTTCTAATCATCACTTTGACTTCCTCCTAATCCAAGAGCATCATTCTAATACATGAGGCATGTGACAGAATGAAGTGGGCATGGTCTACCCTTACCTCTAGTCCCTCAGGCTTCCTAACCAATGCTTCCAGAGGGTGGCATACATTCACTGCTCCTCAGTGTCCAGAGGAGGGGGTGACAAGGATAATCCAAAATTTAGGGCTTTTCATTTCCTTGAAACAGTTGCATCAGTAGAACAATTTTTATAAGTCGTTGTATTTTCAACCGGGGTGAGATAGAGAGACCCAATTGGTAAGGGAAGAGAGGGGACGGGAAAGGAAGGGAAGGAAAGGGAGTGGAAAGGAAAGGAATTGAGAAGAGTGAAGAAATGGAATGGAAAGGAAAGGGAAGAGAAAGGAAGAGAAAGGAAGGGAAGGAAAAGGGAGGGGAGAGAAGATGAGAGGAAAGGAAAACAAAGAAATGGAAGGAAAGGAAATAGAAAGGAAGGGAAAAGAGAGGAATAAAAGGAGAGGAAAAAAGAAAAATCACTTGAAGCACTGAGAGGTTAAATAATGATATTAATGATAGATAACATTACATAGCATTTACTATATGTGCCACACTATGTTAAGTGCTTTACAATTATTTCCTTGTTCGATTCTCATAAAACCCTAAGAGGTAGGCACTGTTATGATCCAGATGAGGAAACTGAGGCAAACAGAGGTTAAGTGACTTGTCCAGGATCACGTAGCTAGTCTATTTCTGAGGCTGGATTTGAGCTCAGGTCTTTCTGACTCCAAGTTGCCTAGCTGCCCAAATGCCTATGGTTATTCAGGTAATATGTGTCAGATGAAGGACTTACAATAGAATCTTTTTAACTTTAAGAGCAGCCTTCTATCTATTATGCCACAGTGTCTCTCCATAAACTCTTTAGTTCACAGATTATCAGAGCCAGACAGAGCTTTGGAGGTCAACTAGTCTAACACCTACGTTTCACAAAGGACCCAAACCTGGAGGGGTGAGTTTGCCTCCCAGAACAACTCAGATAATTATACCAACTAGTTGCCTTTCCTTCCCCATTAAGTTACATATAGCTTCCTTAAGAAGAGGAACCTACTTTTTCACAAGTACTGCCTTTCTCCTACCACACAGTCCCTGGGACAGTGTTCAGTACGTAAGGAGGAACTTCAAAACTGGCGTTGTTTGACAGCCTGAACAAAAGTTTCCACTTTTTCAAGGGCAGAAGAAGTCTTCCTGCTTTTATTTTGACCTCATAAATTGCAAATAGAGTTTCAGAATGACTTGCAGTATGAAAACTAAAGATTACTTTACCACTTCAGTCTGAGAGTAGCAGACCTGGATACCCAGAAGTGAGCTAGCTGTAATCACTCCTATGAAGAACTAGCAGAACCCATTGTCCACCTCTCTAATGCACATTTCCTCGTCTGATTGTGTATTTGTGTACGTGCCTTATCCTTTCTGCCATACTGTAAGGTGTGGGAGGGAAGGGGCCACTCTTACTTTTCTTTGTATCTCCTCACCCTCACCCCCTGCTACCATCACTAGCCACCTATTTCAACTCTCTCATTTTACACACAAGGAAACTGAGGCCAAAAAAAGTTATAGAAGTTACTATTGTGGTAGAGCCAGAATTTGAACTCACTTCCTCTCATTTCCCTGCTATCATGGACTTATGGTATCATGATTGCCTCCTGCCATAATATTTCATTTTTTAACATTCTGTCATCTAAAGTCCTTCCCAGATCTTATGTTCTCTGATCTTTGGTTCTATGAACAGTCACTGCATACAACTATGAGGATGATGAAGACATACTTAGCTATTTTTTTAAATAACCTCTAAGATAATTTAGCTTTAGAGAAATGACCGTGGGAAGGAAGGCTAGTGGGGCAGTACAGTGTAAGTGAACTGCTAATATTCAATGAATATTGAATAAACTGGGAGGTTAACAGGCCTGGATTCTACCACTAACTAGCTGTGTGGCCAAAGGTTAAGTTACTCTCTGAGCAGACAGTCTCTAAAGTTCCCTTCAGTTCTGACATTCCATGACCTGATGTCCAAATCTCTCAGTCAAAGCACAGAATCTGGAAGCTAGAAGCCCAGGTTCTATCCCACTGTCAAACTCTCTAGCCTTGAAAGAAGTCTACCTCATCTCCCATCAGCCTCACTTCACCTATTCTTAAGATTCAGAGGCTGCTTCCCAACAGACTAGGCAAGGCAGGTCATGAAACCATATTCATAAAGCATCCTGACAGCACCAACATCCAAACAACTTCAGAAGAACAAAGAACAGAGTCATGTGAGACAGCTGCACGGGCAGGCTCTGTCTTGGAGATGAAGTTTCTGACCAGTGTTTTAAGCCTTCTCAATAAAAGTTTAAAGCGGTAGGGAAGAAGAGAGCCAAAGTTTAGGGGATCTAGGGTCTTAGCCTGGGTTGAGCCACTCCTTAACAGGACAGCAAGTGTATTGTTAAATTGGGAAACTGAGAAAACAGAATCGACCGCTGACAGCCACTACCTCAATTTATTTCCCTCCCAGTTTGATATGTCTTAGGGGGCCCTGCAATTTTGCCTTTTACTTTTACTAATTCAGTATTTATTGCAAACAGTTAATGCCCTTTTGATTATGTAGATGGCATATTCCTGTCTGGATTCCAGCTGGCCATATGTTCTTCCAAAGAATTGCTGTAAATGCCTGTCTTTTCCCATGTCCTTTTAGAGAGAAGAAGACGCAAAAGTTTCATGTGGTTGCTAAAAACAGGAACTCAGGCTTCTGCAAACACATCGAGCCTTCCTTATTTCTAGCAGAGGAAGTATGTGGCCTGTTTGGCAACTGCCGTTCTACATGATAGCATGAGCTTCATAACACTTGCCAGGGCCCCCTCACCACAGCCGTCATTCAGCTGGTGCAGCGGCAGCTGATGGAGATTGAATGACAGTGTTGGCTGGCTGACTAGTTACTGCTTGGAGTTCATGCAAAGAGGGGAAGCATGCTCACCGTTTAAAGGTAACCTTCCACTTACTTGGGCACAGGGAATGGATAATGGGTTAGACCTGTCTTTTCTGGGGTGGGTGGGGGTAGAGTAGTATGTTTCTTTCTCCTGGAGAGCACTGGGCAAAGGTTTGGTCAGGACAGGACACTGAATATGAAAGCACAAAGGAGACAAAAAAGGCTATTAAGGTTGTTGGGATGACTTGACTTATGGAATCTCAAAGTGTTAGTACCGGAATAATGGACTTCAAGCATCACCTAGTTCAACTCACTCATTTGACAGACGGAGAACCAAGTCCTGCAGGAGTAAAGTGACTTAAGGTCATATAGCATGATACATTAGCTAGTGTACTACACTCAGAGTCAGAAAGTCCTAGCTTTAAATCTTGCCTTGGACATTTCCTACCTGTGTGATCCCACGCAAGCCCTTTAATCTCTCTTGTCCCTCATTTGGATCTAATAGCCTTTAGGGACCCTTTTAGGTCTAAACTTAGGGTCAGATTTAAACTCAGGAAAATGAGTCTTCCTGACTCCAGGTCTAGTGCTGTATCTATTGCACCACCTAGCTGTCCCAGTCCACCTATAAGGTGTCTCATTAATTAATTTATCAGAACTGACTATGGGCTAAGTCCCAGCTCTGCCACCAACTCATGGAATGATCCCAGGCAAGTCATTTTTCATCTCCGGGCCTTAATTTGCTCATTTGTAAAGTGAGGGGATTGGCCTTTATATGATCTTTGGGGTTGCTCCTAGCTTTAAAATGTGTATTCTAATAGTTTATATTCTAAGATCTCTCCCCGATTTAACACTCAACTAGTCCTAATGATCACCTCCTCTCCCCGCTATCCCGCTTCTAGAGCCAGAGGACCCAGAGGTGGAGTTCAAGGCTGCTTAGTTGGGGGAATAGGAAGAGCTGAGTATGAGGACCAGAGTATAGGAGGCAGGGTGAGGGGATACCTGGGAAGGTAAACTTTGATTAACTAGAATCATCAGGGAACAGAGGGCAGGGCTTTTGGTTTCTTCCCTTATTTCTGACTTACATTTTTGTTGGTGTTGTTTTTTTTATCCATTCATTCAAACGCATAGTAATTATAATAATAATAAATAGCATTTATATAGCGCTTACTGTGTTCCAGGCACTGTGACAAGCACTTTACAAACATTATTTCATTTGATCCTCACAACCCTGGGAGGTACATGCTATTATTGCCATTTTATAGTTAAGGAAACAGAGGCATTCAAAGGCTGGGAATTGCCTAGGGTCACACAGCTAGCAAGTGTTGGAATCCAGATTTGAATTAGGTCTTCCTGACTCTATATTCAGCATACCATTCACAGGGCTTGCTCTGTCTGTCTGTCTATCTATCTATCTGTCTTTCTATCTATCTATCTATCTATCTATCTATCTATCTATCTATCTATCATCTATCTATCTATCATCTATCTATTTATCTATCATCTATCTTCTATCTATCTATCTATCATCTATCTTCTATCTATCTATCATCTATCATCTATCTTGTATCTATCTATCTATTTATCTATCATCTATCTTCTATCTATCATCTATCTTCTATCTATCTACCTATCTATCTATCATCTATCCATCATATCTATTTCTATCTCTCCATCTATTCATTTCTATTTTCATAACCTTTCTATATATGTGTCCACTTTTCTGCTGCAGTAAGTAGAATCTAGTGAACTTCACTGACTCTTCTTTCATGAGGGACAATGATGTACCAGTATGACCATTCATAAAACCTTAGTGCTAGAAGATAACTGAGAGTTCAGCTAGCCCAGTCCTCTTCTCAGAATTAGATATTATGATTCTGTGATACTGTAGATAGAAAAGTTATGGAATATGATTTTGAAAGTTACACTTTTTTTTAATCTCTAAATTGTCTTGGGGAGGGAGATAGAATAGCACAGGGGAAAAGCAATGGATTTAGACTCCAAAGACCTGGGTGTGAAGTCTTCCTTTTGAGTTATAGGTGTATTGCTCTGGGCCAGTTAATTCACTCCTGTGAGCATCAGTTTCTTCAACTCTAAAATGAGCATGTTAGACTAGTTCATAAAGTGCTTAGACTTAGAATCAGAAAGACTTGGGGTTAAATCCCCAGGTTACTAGCTGTGTGACCATGGGCAAATCACTTAGTTTCTGTGGGCCTTGGTTTCCTCATCTGTACAAAGAAGGAGATAGACTCTTATGATTTCTAGGGTCTCTGGCAGTTCCAAATCTATAATCTTATGCCCCTATGGCTTGATGAGGTCTGCTAGGTGGCACAGTAGATAGAATTCTAGCCTTGGAGTCAGGAAGACTCATCATCCTGAATTCAAATCCAGACACTTAATAGTTGTGTGACCCTGGACAAGTCATTTAACTCTATTTGCCTCAGTTTCTTCATTTCTAAAATGAGCTGGAGAAGATAATGGTAAACCACTCCAGTGTCTTTCCCAATAAAAACCCAAATAGGGTCACGAAGAGTTGGACATGACTGAAACAGCTGAATGACAGCAACAGTAATGGTTTGATGACCCTAGTAATCAATATCGTTCCACTTCTAAATTGATGCTGTCCCATTTCCTCCTTAAATGAAGTACATAAAAAAGCTGGCTTATTTTGATTCAGCTCAATTTGGACCCAGTTAGTTGAGACTTCTCAGGACATATTTCCCCTCCCAGAAGTCTTTTTTTTAAAAGAGTAATTAGAATGCAATACAATATTAGATACCAATTTGTATGTCCATTAATAAAACAAAACCATGGAAGCATGAAGCTCCTAGGAAGCTAACAGGAAAGTATTCCTTAATAGAGGCAAAATCAATCATCTCCCAGAGATCACCAGGTTTATTTCATGACTGAACAAAACACTTCTATAACACACATGAAGAGTGTTTATCCTGTCTTGGCCAAAAAACTCTAATAAGGGGAATTCACTACCTCCTGAGGTACCTGTACCATTTGGGGACAAGTTGAATAGCTAGCAAGGTTTTCCTTACATTAAACCTAAATTTACCTCTTAGAAAAATACTTGGGAGTCAAGTTGTAGGTCAAATTTTAGCTGAAGTCATCTCACTACAATCCAAGAAGCTTGTTTAAAGAAATAATGCCTTTGAAAGACCTACATCATATATTGCTCTATGAAGTCTAAGCATTGTGATTTATCCATTAGGCAGAGTTTTCTTTCACACTGGGGAAGTTAAAAAAAAAGAAACTTTTAACAACATCTTTTGCAATTTCACAAAATCTCACGAGAAGCTTTTTGTGAAAGGTATTCGATGTATTCTGAACAACAAGAAAACCCTTTTGAATAAGTAGCATAAAGAAAAAAATGTTGAAAATGTCTCTTTGGTGTTATCAAACATGAGAATAATTAAACACATGATCAATATGAGCAATACTGTAAACATATAACAAGCATGATATAAGCGCAGAAACATAAACAATAATTATTCATAGACAATAATTCAGTTAGATGGCTTCGGAATCAGTTGAGCAGCCAGGCCTAGAGGCTAATCATTGAAGATACTCTATTAACTTGAACGCCTCCAGGAGAGTGTTCAGAGACCTGTGCTACATAACATTTTTATCAAGTGTTTGGATACAGGCATAGATGTCATGCCCGGTAAAACTGTAAAGGACGTAAAAGTGGGAAGGAATAGCTAATGTGTTGAATGACAAGTTAAGATCCAGAAAAAATCTCAGACAGGAATAGAAGTCAAATCGATTCTAATCTAAAGGTTGAATTTAATAGGGATAAATGCTTAATCTTACAGGTGGGTTCAAAACATCCTTTTTGCAGATATAAGATTGGGGAAATGAGAGGGCAGGACAATGGGGATTTGAGGGTTTTGGTGGATGGCAAACTCAGTATAAGGCAACAGTGATAAGGAAATCAACATAGCTAGTGTGTTCTCTGGCTCAAGTAAGAGAAGACACTCTGTCTAGGATTGGGGAGTTAATGGTTCCTCTGTACTAATGCTCTTATGAAACCACACCTGGAGTATTTGCTTCATTTCTGGGTGCCATATTTTAGCAAAGACTGACAAGCTGGAGAATGTCCAAAAGAGGACAACCAGGATGGTGGAAGGGATGCAATTCATACTGTATGTGTTTTGGTTGAAGAAACTGGAAATATCTAGACTGGAAAAGAGAAAATTTCAGACTTCAGGTGGACTATAAGAGCCATCTCCAGGTAATTGTAGGACTATTCAGGATTGGACTTGTATCAGTTAGAATTGAGTACATTCGGCTTGATGTAAACCTCCTAACTACTAGAGCTACCCAGAAGTAGACTGGGCTGCCCTTAGGAAGTAGTGGGTCCCCTTTCACTAGAGGTCTTCAAGCTGAAGCCAATCAAGCTGAAGCCTAGTGAGCCCTGGTGGGATACACCATAATATGGTTTCTATTCATGTGGAGGATGAATAGGTTGGCCTCTGATATTCTCTTAGACTCTGAGAGTCTGATTCTGGTTACAAACTATAACAAGAAGTTTTAAAGCAGACTGGTTAGACTATAAAACCTGTGATGTGGCCACTCCTTGAGTTTTCCAGAAACCACATATATCAGGAGAAAGCAGATTGTAATACCAATAGATTTGGATGAATTAATCATTAAGTTTACTAAAGACATTGTTATAGAGTGAATGAGAAACATACTAGATTTGGAGTCAAACAGCCACATTTTAAAATTTATAGACTCACCAGGTAGATCAGGAAAAGACCTCAGAGGCCATCTATTCCAAAGCCTCATTTTGTTGATGAAGAAACTCTCCAGCAAGGGCAAGTCCAATTGTCAAACTATAGATAAGTCTATAGACTCATGTGTGCATTTTAGAATGTTCAAGGTTCTTATGAATGTTATCAAAGGGTTTTAGATCTTGATTTTAGAATGTTAAAGGTATTTGTGTGTGTGTGTGTGTGTGTGTGTGTGTTTGTGTATATTAGAATGTTAGAGTTGGGAAGGACTTTAAGGTCATCTTGTCCTCTTCATTATACAGAAAAGGGAATTGAGAGTTGGGAGCGGGAGGGTTGGAGGGCGACCACAGTCACCCAGAGCTAAGAATAGAACGCACATTTCCTAATGTCCAGTTGTCTCCACTATACCTCACTCTCAGAGATATGAGAAAACATGCTCTCAAGAATCCTACATAAGGACTTAATGGGAGAGGAATTGAAATAAATAGCAGAGAAAAGATTAAGTTCAGAATAATATGATGATTTTTTAGAACTAAGAAAGGAATAAAAAAAAACACTGGAGATTAGAGCTAGAAAAAAATCTTACAAAATGAATTGCTAAAACACAGAACGTTAGAACATAACACATAGAATCTTAGAAGCAGGAGGGCCTTAGGATACAGACTGTTAGGACACAGAATGCTCTAATTGGAAACTTACATCCTAAGCTGAATGGAATCTTAGAACATAAAATGTGAGAACATCAGTTAGTAAGGCTGTAAGAGTTTAGAAATTTTAGAAATCATCTATTCCAAACCTCTCCACATTTGTTAGATGAATAAACTAAGTGACCCAGTCAAGGTCACTGAGTTACTTCAGTATAAGAGACAGGAACGAAATTGGAATCTTTTACTTCTAATTTCAGTCTTCTTTCTGCTGCATTTTAGTTCATCTCAATAAGAGCGAGGTTGGTGTACTATGTGGAACATCTCTATGGTCTTTGAAGAACATGCAGAGGAGTTGGGAAGCAGTGGGATCTGGCCTTTTTCTATGTGTCCCTTCTATCCCATTTATTCCCTTCCCACTTCAGAAGCATTGTCGAATTTCCCCTAATGGAATTAACAGTGAAGCAACTGTTGACCAGGGAAGGATTCTTCATGCTTAATCATATCAATTCTTGGGCAACATCCCTCATAGGGATGGTCTTATAGTCTCTGCCTGAATACCTCAAGTGTTGGAAAACTCACTATTTTGCAAGATAGTATATACTATCAAATTTTTAGAAATGTCTAAATATTGAGCTAAAAATCTATTTCAGCCCTAGGTGGCATAATGGCTAGAGTACTTGATCTGGAGGCAGGAAGACCTGAGTTCAAATCTAACTCTAGATACTTACTGTGTTATTTAAACTGTTTGCCTCAGTTTCCTCATCTGTAAAATAGGATAATAATAATAGCACCCACCTCCCAGTGTTGTGTGAGACTCAAATAAGATAATTGTAAAGCAATAATAAGTAATATATGAATGTTAGATATTATTGTTATTATTAGTATTTCCTGATACTCCTAGTTGTTAGTCAGACTGCTGCCCTCTAGAGTAACATGAAATAGGTCAACTCCATTTTTACATCAGGAATCTCCAAACACTTTGGATCACATCCTCCTATAAGTAAAATGTCGTCGGGCACAGATGCAGTATATAAGCATATATACATATATGTATTTATATTCAATTATTTATTCATCTTATACATGTATTGATTTGCTAATAGTGTATATATATATATGTATGTATATGTGTGTGTATGTGTATAGTATAGTGTAAAGCTCACCCAAAAATAAAAATAAAAGGATGAAATAAAGATTAAATAACATTTGATTTTAGAGTAAATAGGGAGTCACTGGAGTGACTTGGTCAGATTTGTACTTTAGAATTAGTTTGATAGTTGTGTGGAATATGTATTGGAAAAGGGTAAGAATTATGACAGAGAGATCAATTAGGAGGCCTAGGATAACCCAGATTAGAGGTGGTGAGGATCTAAACTTGGGTGGTGGTTGTGTGCACAACAGGAATCAAAGGGAGAGATGCTGTGGAAGTAGAAATGACAAGATTTGACAACTGGTTGGATATGTGAGGTGAAGGAGAGAGACGATCTGGAGATGATTCTAAGGTGGTGAGCCTGGGTGACTGTCAGGATGCGTGGTACCCTCAGTGGTAATAGTGAGGTTTCGAGAAGAGCTGCTTGTTTTAGGAAAGATAATATACTGAGATCATGACATACATTCTGACCCATCCATGCTTGCTCATCCTGTGAGATAATCTGGGAAACAGTCCCAGTGGCACCCGTGCAGCTGCTGCTATGGATGTCTGGTTTGTTTTTAGGTCATAAATGCCCTGAAGGAGGGACTCTGGGAGCTCACAAAGCAGAGAGAGGGGATGAAGTTGGGGAGGGTAAGAGGAAAAGGGTAGATGAGGTACAGTTGGAGACAAGTTTAACAACTGATTATCTCAGGGATTATAGGATGGGATCCATCTTCCCCTCCTCTGATGAGTTGAACACATATCTTTAAGGTCAGGGTCCCTGGTTGGTTCAGAGTCAAAGGAGAAAAGGAAAATAATTCAGGAAATCTGACTATAACAATGTGATGGTCATTAAAAAGACAGAGCTGGGGCTGAAGATAGGAGAGGGGAAAGGGGAAGATATAATTTCCAGTGAGGTCTACAAAAGGTATTTCTTTAAAATATCACAGAACTGTTTTTCTCCTCCCCTTCTTTCTTCTAAGCTCATAGCCAGACGGAAGCAGACCTTAACTAGACTTTTTCCTTGGATATCCCCAGTTACATTCTCTGACATGCTCATCCAAATATTGCTGGTATGTCATTTAGGAATTTAATGTCTCTTTGACTTAAAAGGAAAAAAAAGTTTACGATTCTGGGAATCCAGCTTTCATCACTTTTAAAACTGATCCCCCCCTATAACTTTTACATCATGTGGAGAGAATATGCTACAGGGCAGGGATACAGCTCTGTCAATTTATGAGTGAATATCAGGAAGTTTTTTCCTCCTCTGTGGCCTGCAACATTAGGATGTCTGAGAAAATGGATGAATGAGGCTCTGATTTCTGGGATGAAACCTTCTCATGGAAGTTAAGTAGTAAGAGCAGAAAAAAGCGGTGGAAAATCGAGGGTATACAGGGAAAGGAACCCTATTTTATGGTTTAGTTCAGCCAACTCCCCTTCTATAAAGTTTTTCCTAGCCCCCTCCCCTCCTTCCCTTCTCCCCCACAAGCTGGAATGTTCTTGTTCTCCATCTCCCTCCCTTCCTCCTTCCCTCCCTTCCTCTCTCTGTCCAGTGAATATATTCTAATTTTTATTGCAATTATTTTCTGTTCATTTCTTCTACTAAAGTATAAACTACCTGAAGGAATGAATTGTGTCTATACTTCCAACAATACCAGGTAAAATAAATGTTTCTTGAATGAATGAATGACGTCAGTAGGAAAACCTCTTCCTAGTTTATGATAGCTAGTATTTATATATAGTCCTTTACAGATATCTCATTTGATCCTCATAACAATCCTGTTGTTATTAATTCTCATTTTACAGATGAGGAAACCAAGGTTGGCCAAGGCTAAGTGATTTGCCCACGATTATACAGTTAAAGTCTAAAGCAGTATTTGAATTCAGGTCTTTCTGATTCCAAGTTCAGAACCCTATTCCACTACTCCACCTACCTATCTTTAAGTCCATTTAGATTTCCATCAATTCTAGCAGTCTCTTGGCTTGTCTTCCATAATCTGCACCATCTACAGTCACATTCATGCCAGATGAGTGCCAAACTGAGGCTATATTCTCTTCCAGATTCTCCATGTGCTCTCACCATTTAGTACATAAAGTTCCAAAGGGATCGTGTTGCATATGCCATCAATCAACAAGCATTTACTAAGCATTAAGTGTGTCAGGTGGTGGAGATTCAAACACCAAACTTTAACAGTTGCTGTCTTCAAGGAACTTTCATTCTATCCAAAGAGACTAAATGTACACATTATATATGTTCAAAATATATGCTAATTAATATTGGGAGCTCCATAAGAGATGTTATTCAAAAACAAATAAGATAATTTTAAAAAAAGGAAACTACAGTGCTACTTGTACAAAGAAGACAACTAAATTATCTCAGCCTAATTAGAAAGATGTGCATGCATACCTGCTTGGAGTCTTATTCTTAGAATGCTTAAATATCTCAAAGTTGTACCTATTAAATTAGGTCTAGCTTTTCTTTTCTCCACTGTTTCTAAAGAGTGAATATAGCACCTTATATAAGTGATTTCAAAATAAGGGGAAAGAAGTATACTTGATAACTTTATCACTTCAGCGCAAAAGTCACTATCTTGATGCTGGAGAAATTGAATTGAACTCTGCTTTTCATTCATTAATAAAAAACATGGTCTTGAAAAAAAAAAAAGAGATGTTATTCAGTCTTTTGAATATCAAAGTATAGGCCTGATCCTATCTTGAAGGGTTTATGTTCTAATCAGACTAAATAGGGAAACAATGATCATTTATGTTTTTTCTAACTGCATTTTTTCTGGTGGTCCATTGGAGGCTATGATGGGCAGCTAGGTGATGAAGTGGAAAAAGCACTGGGCCTGGAGTCAGGAAGTCTCCTCTTCCTGAGTTCAAATCCAACCTCAAACATAATACTAGCTATGTGACCCTGGACAAGTCACTTAACCCTATTTGTCTCAGTTTCCTCATCTCTTAAATGAACTGGAGAAGGAAATGGCAAACCGCTCCATCATATTTGCCAAGAAAAGCCAAAAGACTGGAATGACTGAATGTTGGAGGCTATGCACTTCCTTGAGAATCTGCAAAACCTGAATTAGAGAATTCTAGCATGTGAATGCTGGAAGAAGACTGAGAAGCCATTTAGTACAACATCTCATTTTAGAGATATGAAACTAGAGCCTGGAGCTGTGAAGTAACTTGTCTGACATTATCCAAGTCATAAATAACCCAAGTAGGGTTTGAGGTCGAGTCTTTTCACTGAAAATCCATCCATCCTTCTTCCCATATTTTCAATGTTAGAGTTACGTCCTACAGATCAGAAAAACTCCATTGTGTTTCTTTTCACTACTTTGTGGTTGTTGGTAATGGTGGCTGTTGTAAGGCAGGGGAAGGGAGGGGATCTGAATCTGTGATTTGATCAATGTGGGGAACTTCCAGTGTGGAAAATCCTTCTATTTATGAAGACTAACAACTCTCCCTAACTTAAAGTCTTAGAGTGTTGCTTGGAGTAGGAGGTGAGGGTGGGGGAAAGGCTCTAAGATTTTGTTAGTCTAAAGTTCTACGACCCTTATGGGTCAGAGCTAGGATTTAAACCCAGGACTTCTTGAATCCAAGGCTAGTCTTCACTATGTCAAGATTCCTCTTGTCATTTTTATGTAATATAATAATAATAGCTGACATTTACATAGATATTATATATCTGCATATAGTACTTTGAATATAACAGGTGCTGGATAAATGTTTGTTGATCTTATTGGACATAAGCTGTAGAGTAATTGAACTATATGCTCCCTGAGGGCAGGAATCATGCCAAGTCTTTACTTACTCTAAAGCCCTTAAGTACCTCGCACACTATCATGCATCTGATAACTCTTGATAGATATTATTTGCCAGCTAAGTGAGCAACCCAAGAAAGAATTAAATTCTTTTTTCTTTTTTTTTTTTTTCTGAATCAAGTTGGTATGTTCTAGAGGACTAAAGTCAGAATTTCCATAATGAAATTTTTGAGTGACTTGTGTTAACCTGCCTAAATGTTTGAAAGGGCTAAAAGTAACAGAGAACAGGCCAAGAAGGATAAAGAAGAAGAGGAAGAAATGAGCTCATTAGGGCTTGGTGGAGTGGGAGTATGTGTGAAAATCCTTGTTTTTCCCTGTCTCTCACTGCAGTCTGCTCTCAGGTTTCCAGGAAGAGTGACCCAGGTGATATTTCCTCTTCATTCTTTCTCCTTTTACTGCACTGATATGTATGTCTTACTCATAAGCTAGAGATTCACATCCTGGTTGTGCCATGAAGCAGGGTGAAATTAGGCAAGTCAATAATGTCTCTGAGGAGCCTCATTTTCATCATCCAATCCCAGAGAGTGGTAATCTTTGCCTTACCTATCTGTAGGGATTGTTGTAAGATTCAACTGCTTTCCCTCCTCCCCTCCATCTCTTTAACTCCTAGTTCCTTTTAAGGTCACTTCCTATGGGAAATTTTTCCTCATCCCCTCCCTCACCCCAATTGTCAGAATTTTCTATTGCCTGTTGATTATTTTGTATTTCCTTTGTGCACATGCACGCACACACATTCGTGCACACATACTTATACACACACACACATACATACATATATACATATATCTCATACTCCCAGTAGACTGTGAGGTCCTTGAGGGCAGGTATTATTGTATTTAGTTTTTATATCCCCAGAATCTAGGGCACTACCCAGCACATACTGCTTACTTAATAAACACTTCTTGGTCTTCATGGTTAAATAATGCTTGTGAAAATACCTTGTAACCAAAAGCACTGCAACTCTTAAGATAGTATATGGAAATTCCTAATAGACACATATCAATCTCATTAATGAATGAATCAACAAATTACATTTATTACTGTCAGCTAGGGGGCACAGTGAATAGAGGGCCAGGCCTGAAGTAAGGAAGATTCATCTTCCAGGTTCAAATCGGGCTTCAGATGCTTACTAGCTGTGTGACCCTGGACAAGTCACTTAACTCAGTTTGACTCAATTTCCTCATCTGTAAAATGAGGTGGAGAAGAAAATAGCGAGCCACTCCAGTATCTTTGCCAAGAAAGCTTCAAATGAGGTCATGAAGAGTCAGATAAGACTGAAATGACTGAACTATAACAACAGACTGCAATCTCATTAATATCAAGTTCTGTGATCTTGGGCAAGTAGTCCTTTTCAAACTACCTTATGTTCATTCTGTACATATTAATATAAATACATATTCTCTCTTCTGATAGGACGGAAGCTCCTTGAGGGCAGGGTCTGTTTCCCTTTGGACTTTGGATCCCTAGTGCTTAGCACAGTCCTTGCAACATAGTAAACACTTAACAAAAGCTTGCTGATTGATTCACTGGGGCCTTAGTTTCCAATCTGTAAAATGAGGGATTTAATAATGAAAATAGCTAGCATTTATATAACTCTAATGCTTTAAAGTTTGCAAATAGCTTTACATGCTATCCCATTTGATCTTCACAAGATCCCTGGGAGGCAAGGGCTACTACTGTCCCCATTTTACAGATGAGGAGACTGAGACGTAAAGGTTATGTGACTTGCTCAGGGCCACACAGTTAGTGTTTGGGGTAGGTTTCAAGCGCAATTCTTACTGGAGGCAGCTCAGTAATGGAACAATAGAGAGAAAGCTGGACCCAGAGTCAGGGGTACCTGAGTTCCAATCTGACCTCAGTAGCTATATGACTCTGGGCAAGTCACTTAACCTCTGCCTCACTTTTTTTCCGTTCTCTCAATTGCAAAACAGAATCTACTCTGACAGGGTTGTTGTGAGGATCAAATGAGATAATATTTATATAGAAAGTACTTAGCACAGTGTTTGGCACCTAGTAGGCATTACATAAATGCTTCTTTGCCTTGCCCCTTACTGTCTCCCAGTTCAGCTCTATGAATTGCGCCATCTAGATCCCTCTTCCCACTCATAAATTCTATTATTTCCTTCCATAAGAAGGATATGGGAGGTCAAGGAATGTGAGAAAGCTGGAGGAGGCCTGTCTCAAGGCTAGATCCAGTCTCAAGAGAGCAAAGCTTGGCTCTCACTATATCTTATCTCCCCCTCAGCTCAGGAAAGGCTTCCTCTGAATGCTGAAAAGAGCCTCCCTCTTTGGTTTTCATTTTGCTCATTAATAAATTGATGCTAAAGGGGCCCTCTTAAGACATTGTTCTTTTGGGGGAACAGAAGACCCCGTGTAAGAGATGTTTGATAAGTTTAGAATTGAATTGAGTGGTTGGGGAAATTTAAATTTATGCCATTGCACATGGATAATGGGATGTATTCATGAAATGGGTTGTCTCTCCAGGGGATGTCAGCTCCATTAAATAAGTTTCTTAAATTCCATTTCAATTCAACAGCCATTTATGATATACTTCTTAAATGCAGATCATTGTGTTTAATGTCGGGGGATACAAATATGAAGATTGACTTAGTTTCTATCCTCAAGGGGCTTACAATCCAACCTAATGGTGGTGGTGTATATAGCTAAGAGGGGAGAGTGTAGGAAAAGAATATGAAGATGGTTACTAAATCCTTAGAATATAAGGTCCTTGAGAGTAGGAATTGTTTCATTCTTGGAATCTGTATCCTCATCACCGATCACAGTGTCTAGCATAGTGATTCATAAAGGATTGGTTGATTCATTGACTGAATACAAATAAGTAGGATGCAAGACAGAGTGTGACTGGGAGAAAGGAAAGAGAGAGAAATTGTTATGAGAAGGTAAGAGAGATCAATTTCAGTCAGGTAGGCAGAGAGTAGTTAGAGGAGGAGATGGTCACTTAAGGAAGGAAGGGGCTTCCATATATGGAGATGGGGGATAGACAAGGAGCCTATTCCTATTTTAGGGAAAGGAGCAAGCAAAGGCATGCAGGTGGGAGAGGCCAGGATGAGATTGGGGGACACAGAGCAGTCCAGTTGAGCTGGAATGTAGAATATGAGGAGGCTAGCATAAGATAAGATTGCACAGGTAAGTTGGGACCAGTTTGTAGAATGCCTTGAACATCAGACTCAGGCACTGAGATTTCACTTTGTAGGCAATGGAGAACCTTTTGCTTTGACCAAATCACACAGAGACAGTAATATGCATGAGTTAGTATAGTCTTTTTGCACCTAAGAGAGATTATTTTCCTGGAAGAAAATTGCCTTGGGAGTATCATCTGACAGTGAAGGAAAGTGTACCAATCATTTCCACAAAAATTTTCTTATGATGCCTCATCATGTCTATGGAAGGGATCCCAGGTTCTTGAAAGCTATAGCAGTAGAGTTTGAAGTCTGATACGTTCCCCAATCTGGAGAATTTCATGTGCTATCCCAGTAACGGTCTAGTTTAGATAAATTGGAAGGGCTTTGTCACCAGGTTGACGACAGGATAATTCTGAAGTCAGTATGATCTTTTTTATCCACAGAAATTCTTAAGAACCATCTCTTAAGTCATAGGGTGACTGCGGTCTGTGTCAGAAGATGGGTCACACTAACAGAATCATAGATCCCTTAAGTAATGAAGTCAACAAAGATATATTTCGTAGATTATACAAATTGCTGATGTCTCTCAAACTCCACCCCTTGCACCCCAAGCTGTCCTTTACTGCCTTCAGCTTGAGGCACAGGAGTAATGGAAACTTTTGCTACAAACAGCATTTGTTAGCGACTTCCCTCTCTGTGGTTTTTTTTTCCCCTCTGTTGTTCCCCTGATAAAACAACTTGAGCTGCTTAAGTTTAACCAGAACACACAAATCTCATCTTCACATAAAAAAAAAAACAAAACATCAGCTTTCATGAAGCAAGCTGCTTTTTTAAAAAATGATGCACTATGCATTCTAAATTGGGTCATTCTCGATCCCAAGAGCTTGGTACCAGCCCCACTTTGAGTGTGTGTTTCCTCTGTCTTAGTTTTGAAGTTGCTTCTTCTAACCCAAGAGTGAGAAGTCGAGCAGGAGAGATGGGCAACAGCATGAAGACATCAGCTGCGCCACCTGAAAGACCTCTGCCTGGCCCAACGGGTAAGTCCATTTTCTTTGGGGCTATTAGTTCAGTGCACGGTCTTCCCAGTAGCTCATTCCATACAAATGAGAGCTTCCTCAGGAGGGGCAGGGTACCATGCATAACTCTGCACAACAATCGTGGGGCTAGATCTTAAGAGATTGGAGCTCTAGTTCCAGCACTGCTATTGACTGTGCCCTATTTTGGCTTTAATGTCCTCACTTGTAAGATGAGATCAGAGGGCTCTTCCAGCTCTATCTAACATTCTATTCTCTACTATTCTTTGAGGTTTCTTAGTGATTATTGGGATTCCTACTGACATCCATGAGACTGTACAAAGATCACTGATTGGAAAGCTCTTGGATCTTATGCTTCTACTTGTGAGATCTTAGATGAGTCAGTTAATCTATATGGGACTCAATTTCCTACCCATAAAATGAGAGAAGTTACAGTAGGTAGCCTTTCTTACAATTCTAAATCTATGCTCTTACGAATTTTCTGTCCAGTTCCTAAAGTAAAAGAAAGGGATTAAAATGGTAAATTAACTACATGTCCCTCAGGGGTTTGTGGTCACAGGAAAGAGCTAATGCTAAGGCTGCTGATGGCAAGGTAGAAGGGGATAAGGAGCAAGTGATGATGCACTGGTATCTGTGCTGGTTTCCCAGGTGAAAGACTTTCTAGAGCCCATGAATTAACTCAGGGTTCACATGGGTGATTTAGAAAGAATTAAATTGGTGCTGGGTGAAGGGAGGGTAGAAAATTTTTGTATGTTGATATCAGTCAATCAACAAACACTTCTTTGGTGCCTCTATATGCCAGACACTGGGGATACAGAGATGAAAATGAAGTAATCTCTTCCCCTAAGAAGCTTACGAGGAGAGGCAACAACTTTTAAGCTCTCCTGCCAAAATCCCTCTATGAAACTGTCAGAGACAGAATTGAGATCAATGAATTCTTGTTTATGCCCAGTATAACATTTGTTTAGGTTCATGTGCTTTCAGTTCTTGAGGGAAATAGGATGATTGCCTTGAGAACACCTTGTGTAAGTGAGAAGTACAGTAAACTTGAATGAAGACATCTGGGTCCTAAGTCTGTGTCTGCCAAGAAATGACTCCATTACTTTCGGCAGGTCAATTTGTCCCTCTGGGTCTCAGTTTCCTCATCTTGAAAATGTGAGGATTAGAATAGCTAAGTTTAAGGTGATATCCAGCTCAAATACTGTATGTTTTTGTTATTATCTTCTGTATTATGAGGTTCATTTTCATTCTGGCAGTCTCTGTTCTAACATCAAACCTTCTAAGATTTGTTCCAAATCTGATTTTTTTTGTTCTATATATTCTAGTATTCTGTTTTCTAAGTCTCTTCCAGTTCCAACTATTTTCATTCTAACATTATACCTCATAAGGTTCATTCTACATTGAACATTCTATGTTCTATATTCTCACATTTGAAATTCTAAGGTCCTTTCCAGCTCTAATGTTCTATGAATCTATGGAAGTCAATGAATTATACTGCTACTCAACTGAGCCACTGGTAAAACTAAAAGAGGTTAAAGTGATTTTTTCCCCTCCCCATCCTGCCAAAAGAAGCCTGTTTTTTACATGTTTCAGAACTTGTCATCCTTAACCACTTTCAAGTGGATGAGTTCTCCTAGACTGTTATAACTTAAAGGCAGCTGAGTCACAGAAGTTAAAGCTTCTAGTTAAAGCTAGAAGAGATCTTACAAATTATCTAGTCCAGTCCTCTTGGTTTCATAGACAATGAAAAACTTGAGAAATCAAAAGACTTGCCCAAGCTCACCCTGTCAGTTTGTGGCAGAACTCTCAGTCACAAATTCTAAACCAGGTCTTCTGACATGTAGTCTAAGCTTGAAACAAGCTGCAGATGGAGAAATATCAGTTTAGGTCAAATGCAGTGTTAGAGACAGCACTGAATGCAACTCTGGCCAGAATGGCCCTGGTTTCACTTGCTCTGCTAGCTTTTGACTTCCTATACCCTTCTATGCCAAGTGACTCGTGATATGACTACTCAGTTGTCTTGAGTAACTTAAATTGCACTGGGCTGGGAGGGATGTGGACACCCAAAGCAGCCAAACATTTTTGTTGTATATTACTGTAAGGTGAAGGTGAAAGCAACATAACAGTTCTTGCATTGTTTTCACTACAAATATTAGGCAGTTCTCATTTTAAAGTGTGGGAAATGATACAGCCTCAGTCACCCACACATTAAGAAATTTTGATTAGTCCATGAAGTGGATGGATTAGAATTGTCTATGAAATAAGCTGATAGAGAGGATGTAGAAGGCATTCCTTTTCAAGTTATGGGTTAAGTTAGATGACTTCTGAGGTCCATCCCAACTCCAAGATTCTACAAGGCAATAAAGACGATGATAATATTTCAGTCATTAAAAGTCACAAAGAAGTCCAGAGACAGAAAGAAATTAAATCTAAAGCCTAAATGGTGTTAGATAGGGGCCTCAGTGAAAGTCAGGTTATATTTAAAAATCAGGAAATATGTCCAGATTATTTCTATTCCTTCCTTTTTTTGAAATTTACCAGAATGTGAATCATGAAATTACAGTCCCTTCAAGGTGGAAGGGACCTCAGACATCTATTCCTTCCCCTACCTGGGCTAGAATTCCTTCTCCAATGAATCAGTCGTTCGTCCCTGACTAGTAGTCATCCATCCCTTTCTTGGAGATTCCCAATTATGGGGAACCTGCTACATCCCAAGGCACCCCGTTATTTAATGTAGTAGAAAGAATGCTGGACTCAGAATGAAGATGTCCTGGATTCAAATTCTGCTTCTGACACTTCATAACTGCATGGACATGGGCAATTCCCTTAGCTTCTAGAAAAAACCCCACTGTATTGTAATGTTGATTGGTACGCAAATATGTTTTATAAGAAATATGCCAGAAATTCTTTACATGGATTTTGTAACAAACATACCAGAACAAGAGGGTTATCTCCTTTGAGATTTACGTGCTAATTACAATAAGGCTATTCTTGCTTATTAGCAGAAACTCATTGGCAATTGGCATCCAGCCTTGCCAGCTTCCTTTGTGGTGGCAAGATTTTGTTTGGAAGGATTAGACCTGGCAGATAAATAAGTGGGGAAATAGAGTGTGGGAGTCAAAAAGGCATGACAATATAATATACAGTGAGACTGATTTTCACAGAATCACAGAATTTGAGAGTTGCAAGGGACAACAGTGACTCTCTAGTCCAGAACTGTGTTGTACTCAGCTCAAACAGGTTCTCAAGAGCTGATTGTTAAATGTTCAGGGTGAGCATGCACACCTTGGAAATCAGCTAACTACAAATCGAGACTTGATTTTTTTTGTGGTTGTTGTGGATTGTCTAGACTTAAGAAAGTGATGGAGAAAATTTTAATAATTCAAATTAACTTGAAAGTATATCCAGCATACATTTCCTCCCCGCCCCCAACCCTGGAAAACTGTTTGTTAAATACCTACTTATCTAAATACCTATTGGTGCTTTAGTCAAATCCATACCCAGAAGGAACCCTTACCATAATATACCTAGAAAGGAGTCATCCTGTCTTTTGAAGACCTCCAAAGAGAGCCAGTTAGGTGGTATGGTCTATAGAACAGTAGGCTTGGAGTCAGGAAGACTCATTTCCCAGAATTCAAATCTGATCTCAGCCACTAATTATTTGTGTGACCCTGGGTAAGTCACTTAACCTCTTTTTGCCTTAGTTTTCTAAAATAAGGTCAATAATAGCACCTACTTCCCAGTATTGTTGGGAAGTTCAAATGAGGCAATAAGTGTAAAGCATTTAGCACAATGCCTAGCACATGGTAAATACTTTATAAATGCTAATTACAACTATTACAATTAATAATTATTATACCTTCTCTATGGGATACCAATAATTTTTAATAAATATTCTAGAGCTTCCTTTGTGATTGTAATATAGAGCAGTCTGACTTGGTAGAAAGGGTTCTGAACTTGACTTTAGGAACCACGGATTATAGATTAAAAAAAAAATCATAGATATGGTGTTGAGAGGGACCTCTGTGGCCTGACCTCTTCATTTTATAGATGAGAAAACTGAGGCCTGGGGAAGTTGAGTGACTTAATCAAGACCAGGGGCAGGATTTGAACCCACATCTTTTGATTTCACAAACATAGTCTGTGGTTCACAATGTTTTTTTTTTTTTTACTCAACAATGTCAAACTAGAAAAGGGAATTAAACCTATCTGATGACTACTTCAAGGGTGAAGTCTTTTTCCCTTTCCTTTGTCTTTGGATTTGCAGGTAGGGGCAGTGATTTGAGAAGCCTCTTCTACATAAGGCCCTTGATGTCCCTTGACTATCCCACTGGTAACCCAACTACAATGGAAAGATCTCCAGATTTGTGGTCATGGGCTTGGAGTTCCAATCTCAGTTGTGCCTTTAACTAATTGTTTGGTTGGATGTTTCACCTAACATCCCTGAGCCTTGGCTTCCTCCCCCATAAAAATGAGGTTAGATTAAATGTTCTCTAAATACTTTTCCAGATCTAAATGTCTAATCCTATGAATCCTGGTCCTGATACTTATTAGTTATAAGTCTTTGATCACTTGTTCTATGTGAATTTCAATTTGCTCATTATTTTTCTAAATGAAAATATCCATATTTGCACCATCTCCAGAGATGTGATGAAAAGGCCTCACACATTTTAAAGTGTTATGGAATAAACTAGCACTTTTCATTCAATCCAACAGGTTTTATTAAGTACCTACTTTGGAGAGATGCTGTTAATACACAATCAAATGAAAAACCATCCCTAACTTTTTTTGCACTGGATGGTTGAGATGAAGATATAAGGGCGCAGGGACAATAATAAAAATGGACATTTATGTAGAATTTTAAATTCTGTAAATCACCTTTATACATTCTTTGTAATTTGATTCTCATATCAGCCCCATAAGGCAGGGCATATTATTATTCCTTTTGCATAGATGAGGAAATTGGATCTCAGAGAGCCTTGTTTAGAATCACACAGCTAGTAAATGTCTAACGTTAGATTTAAACCCAAATCTTCCTTAAGTCTAGTGGTCTGTCCATTACACTTCAGTGTCTAGATCATCACAAGCTCATTCAGAATGGAAGAATTTCTGTTTTCAGTTGCTGCACTGAGATAAATTATGCCTTGACTATATACTAACAGTACTAACAAAGTAAAGCAAGAATCATATACAGAACACCAATAAGCAGATGGCAGATGCAAAAAGTAAAAATGCAAAATGCTCTCCAAATTTTTAACTGTTTAAAGCAAATGTAAGTTCCCACCCCCCCCGCTCTGCCAACTTCCTTTGATAGTGAAGGAGAAAAGCAATATTATCTTTTTTTTATAATTTTTTTTTATCTTTAAATTTAAATACAAAATGAGAAAAAAAAATTGTAATGCTTGTGGCCAACCATATAGGAGGATTCAATAAAAAACAATAAATTTCCATTTCAAGAAAACCTATATAATAAATATTGTGCATTGTTTTCAAAGCTGCCCAGCTTTTCTTGGCTTCCTTGTTGGTTTTCTTTTGTTCTCTGCTGTGCATTTTTTACTTGATTTTTTTCCTCTTCTCCTCCTCCCTTAAAGAAAGCTACACACACACATATTTATGTATATATGTGTATATATACACACAAATATACATAGATATCTATAAACATATATATGTACATATATATATATAACCATACTGTGCTTATTTCCTCCTGTCATCTGTTTCTCTGAAGGTAGATCTTCCTTCACAAATCCAAATCTCTCCATGTTTTCCTAAATCAACCGAGCCATCATTTTCTACACCACAGAAACATTCCAAACTAATCACATCCTACCTAGAGATTGTCTATGAAAAAATTTTCCCCCAATTTTCTGCATTCGTTTTGTTCTTAGTTACATAGGTTTTATTTATACAAGAAAATTTTCATTTAAAATAACTGAAATTATCCTTTTTTCACTTCAACAATGCTCTCACCTTTTAATATAGTTTAAGGTCTGATATTGCTGGATCTGCTACTTCCTTTACACCTTTTCCCCCCTAGTTTCTTTGAAGTTACTGATCTTTTGTTCTTCCAAATGAACTTTATTATTTTTTTCTAACTCAGTAATATATCTATATTTAGCAATTTAATTAAGATGACATTGAATAAATATATTGGTTAGGTAAAATTGTCATTTGAAACATTATATTGGCTTTATCTATCCATGAACAATAAATATTACCTGTTATTTAGATCTTGGTTTATTTGCATGAGTGTTTTATGTTTATGATCCTATGGTTCCTGTATCTGTTGTGGCAGGTATATGCTCCATTACTTTATACTGTCTAGGTATTTTAGGTGGTCTAAAATAATATTGAATAATATTGCTGATATAGTGTACTTTCTATTGTTCACTTTTGATTAAATCTATTTTAACTTTAACTTTGAGATTGTGATTACTCTCCCTGCTTTTTTTACATACTAAATTCTACTCCTGCCCTTTATCTTTGTGTATATGTCTCGTTTTATAATGTTTTCTAGAAGCAACATACTGTTGAATTCCATTTTTTAATCAGCTGTTTCAGTTTTATGGATAAATTCATCTCATTCACATTCTAAGCTACGACTTGTGCATTTTTCTGTTTCGTGTTTTTCCTCACCATCTTTCTCCCCCTATTTACCCTATTCCTCCTCTCTCCTCTGCTTTATTTCTGCCTGCTACATTGCCTTCCTATTCCTTAACCTGCCAACCTCTCCAAGAGTCTCTCCCTTATCCTCTCACTTCACCCTATTCCCTTTGCCTTTTTATCTTTCCAAATTTATATAGTTATTTCCTCTTTAACCCATTTCCAATGAGAGTAAGGTTCACTGCTATCTGCATTCCCCCCCATTAGCTTCTTCTGTATCAATTTTTCTTTTTATGCCTCATTTGCATGAGATAATTACTCCTTTTTATCTTTCCCTACAGTTTTATTAATTTTAGAATCACCCCTTCATGCTCAGCTCTCTTTCAAACTACCTAAATACCTAAACTACCAAAATAATGATGACAATCATAAGTGTTGTTATTATTTTTACACATACAAAGTAAATAATTTGACCTTCTAATAAAGTGCCTTATAATTAGTTTTTAATGTTTACCTTATATTTCTCCTGAATGTTATACACCAAATTTTCACTTAAGTTGTGGGTTTTTTGTCACAAAAACCTGAAAGTTTTTGAGTTCATTGTCCATTTGTTTTTCATTCAGGATTATACTTAACTTTACTGAGTAAGTTATCCTTGGTCATTTTTTACCCCAGGTCTTTTGTTCTATGGAACATAGTATTCCAGGGCATAGTAGCTGCTAGGTCTTGTGTAATCCTTATTGTAGCTCCATGATATTTATTTTTTTCTTGTTGCTTCCAATATTTTCTCCTTAACTTGGGAACTTTGAACTTGGTTATGACATTCCTGTAAGTTTTCCTCTCAGCATCTCTTTCAGATGGTGGTCAGTATTTTTTTCTATTTCTGTTTGCCTTCTTGTTCTAGAACTTCAGGGCAATTTTCCTTGATAATTTCTTGTAATATTGTATCAAGATTCTTTTTTAATGTAATTTTCAGGTAGACCAATTATTTTGATATTATTTCCCCTTGATCTGTTCTCTAAATCTGTTGTTTTTCTGATGAGATGTTTTAGTTTCTCTTCTTTTTTTTGTTCTTTTGATTTTCTTTTATGATTTCTTGGTGTCTTAGAATATCATTTGCTTCCCCTTGCCCAATTCTAGTTTTCAAGGAATTATTTTCTTCCTTAAATTTTTGATTCTCTGTTTTCAGTTGATTGACTTTCTTTCCACAATTTTCTTGGATTGCTCTTTTTTCTTCTAATTTTTCCTTGCTGCCTCTTATTTAATTTTTATTTGATGTTTCTCATTGAAAAAGGAATGGCTTTTAAAACTCTATTATCTTCTTCTGAATATGAACTCAGATCTTCTCTATCCTTGTAGTAACTATCTATGGTTGAGTTCATTCTCCTCTGCTTACTCATTTTTATTTATTTATTTTTTGTTCTTAGCAGCTATTAGTGTAATCAAATTGTAGTCCCAGGGTAGGGGAAATGATGCCCCAAACCTCAGGTACTTCTTATTGTTATTTTCTGAAGTCTGTCATTGGGGCCAACCTTGAGCTCTACTCTCCACTCCTAAGCGATGGCTAGGGCCCCCAGCCACGCTGTCCTACAAATGATCTTGCTCCCGGTGGCTACAAACTACAACTGTCCTCTATGCCCTGGAACTGAAACTAGGGACTCTGTTATCCTGCAAAGTGGTCACAACCAACAGGGTCCTTGTCCCTTGCTACTGCACTCACCAGGTGTGTGCTAGCTCCTTTTCCCTGCAGTCACAGCCTGAGATGTGTCTAGTCAGCACAACTGTGCCTGGTGTCCATCAACAGGGGAAGGCCCTTTAATCTTTTCCTACTCAGCCATCAGACCCTCAAACTGTCTGCAAGAGGAAAGTTTTTATAGCTAAGGCTGCCTCTTAATCCACTTGCCACCAGGGCTTGCTGTTGATTCTGTACAGTTGACCTGGAGGTCTTTGCACTTTCCTCTATCCTTGGAGGTCCAGTCTTTCCTGGGGTCTTCTCAAATTGTTTTAGGAGGAGAGCTTCTTTACCCTATGTTTATTTCTGTTGCCCCTGAGGTGATGTTCTGTCTGTTTTTGTGGAGAAAATTTGGAAAGTCAAAAGTTTTTTGACCTACTCTATCTTCCCAGAATCCTCTAAGAGTAACATTATCTTTATTTGGTAACCAGGGAAGTTAATGTCTAGAGTGGTTGAATGATTTATCAATGACCATACAATGTAGCAGCAGCAACAGAGACTATTTCCCCCATTGGTCATATTTTACCTTGTATTAAAGTTATTTATATATTTGTCTTCTCCTCCTATACTACAAGCTCCCTGAGGTCGGGGCCTTACTTAATCTTTACCTTTCTATTTCCCTACAATGTATAATAAGGGGCCTTGCAAATAGCAATTGCTCAAAAAATGTTGGTGGAATGAATTAGTAAAGCAATGTAGATCTGCTGCTTCTCTTTCCTCAAGTATTCTTTCCAGTAATTTTTGTAATCTGCTCACCCTCCACCCAAACTCCATGTAATCTTGTCCATTCTGGAACTTCACAAAACTGCGATGAGCAGAATGATTCATTGGGCTGGAAAGGACATCAGAGCACATTTGATCCATTTTTAACCCCTCATTTTAGAGATAAGGAAGCCAAGATGAAGAAATGGGACTTGATTTTCCAAAGGTCACTTTACTAATTTGTGGCTTTCATACTAAAGACATCAGTCTCTCGACTCCCAGTCGACTTGGTTCTTTCCCTTACCTGCGTTTGAATATATTCATCATGAGTCTGGTTGGCCCTTGTTGCTTTTAAATGTCACCAGATCCAAATCTTATCTACCAGGAGTTCTTGGCTGTGTTAACAAAGAAGGTCCCCCAACCAATAGGCTAATTTATCCCAGCCAGAAAACACTGATGAATTCCTCCCTGAACTTGAACTTGGTCCATCCCAAATACTCATCTTCTCTGCATCAGAGGAAGAGAGAGGAGAGATATAATGCTCTCTCTTTCACCTCTCCCATCCTTTGCTGGAATCAGCTAGGTTCTCTTTTGAGAGAACTCATGTAGTTTCAATGGAGTCAACCTCTGATACTACTTTGGATACCAATTTTTCTTCTTTGTATACATGCATATATACATTCATTCAGAGAAATGTTCAGAGAAAAACAAAGGTAGATGCAAATATCCGGGATCTAGGATAGCGCTCAGGGACTCGATCTTTTCCAAAACAGCCAAACCCCTTACAAAGCCTGGGAGGTTGGAGAGGGAAATCAAAGAACAAAGCTACTTCAATCACATGAATAGACAAAGCTTAGTCTGCACTCTGGACATTTATTGACTGTAACAAAGTGCAGAGTAGTCTTCCATGTGGGATGGAGTGCCAGGTCCTTTTGTGGGATCGACTTGTGTCTGTCTCTGGGGATATACTTTAGTGAGATCAGAGTCTCAATCTTACATCATCAAAAGAGTACTCTTCACAACCGCTTCTATAGGCAAAATCAGAAAATGCATTTTAGTTACTTTGTTTTCTCATCAGCTAGTGCCTTCTCCTCTAAGGAAGTCTTTTGTCTACTCTGTATTTCCCTTGCAGGTACCAATTTAATATGTTCTTTTTCCCTAATGGAAATTCCCTAATGAATGTAATCTCCTTGAGAGCAGGAGCTTTTTTTCTCTTTTTCTTTGTATCCTCAGTGTAACACAAAATAACTGGCACAAAGGAGGTGTTTTACAGTTACTTGTTGGTTGAATACCTGCAAACACTGCTATATAGGTTCTTAGACCTGCTTTTCTAAAAGGAAAGCAACTTTTGAGGGGTCAAAAATCTTCTTTAATTACATTCACCAACACAGAAAAATACAAGCAGAGAAATAAAGACCATCAGAGAGGGCTTCTAACCATCTGACCATAAGCAATTCATCCATCACAGATCAACATACAGATCCAACAATCTGACCATTGCAAACATACATAGTTACCAGAGAAAGAAGCACCAACATCTGGGTTTTCAAAGAGGGGGGATGGCTACCCAGAGTCTCATCTGGCACACAAACCTTCTGGCCTCCAAAGCAAAACCCCACCTCAGAGTACATACATACTTTTCAGAGCTGGAGGGCACCACGACCCTCCCAACCCAGTGCCTTTTTAGAAATTAACTAAAGGTGTGTAGGCCTCTTACAAAACAAGCCTGTCTAGATCAAGAACCTCTTCATGGGCTCCACCTGAGGGCTATTAATGGGCAGGGAAGATCTTTAACTCTAATTAACATTACCACTGCTCTTATTTCTCTCATACCTAATATACCCAATATAAAAACCATTTCCTATCGTACTCAGAAATAGACACACAACTTTTTCATCAGAAACATGTAGCTATCAGGCCAGGCTCATTTCCTCTTATAATAATAATAATATCATAGAAACAAGTCACATGTATATAAACCATAATGGATAAAAAGCACATTTAATTGGACTCTCACAAAACCCCATGAGGAAGGTAGTACAAATATTTCAGACAAGATCATTGAGGCTCCTAGAACTAGGATAACTTACTCCAGGTCACATAGCAGAACAAGGACTCAGATCTAGCTCATAAACTCATGGGATTTTTAGAAAACTATAGAAAACAGTAGACCTTAGCATACTGGAACCAGAAAGGTCTTAGATACCATCAAGTCTCACCCCCTCATTTTACAGATGAGGAAACTGTGGCCTAGTTCAAATACAAGTTGTCAGCGATGTTTCCACTACATTCTTACGGTGGTCTTTCTATACGTATATTCCTCACTTTTGCAAGCTGCGATGTTGCCAAGTAACAGAAAGGCCTCTTCTTCAAAGGGGACAAAGGGGCTAGCATGCATGAACACAGCTCAGGAAAACACCAGTGACAATTTGCCTTGGGTTTGTTTTTTGAAGATGCAAATAGCCTCCAATGTGGTTTCTTTCTTTTCCATTAACGTGTCACCCTTAAGGCAGTAGGGGAAGGGTCCCCTCACTTAAAAAGTGCTTCCCCCCCTTTCATCCAAAGCCCATTTGCTCGTCAGTTAACTGAAGTAGGCAGGAAGATCGTATCCAGGGAGCTACTTTGTAACTTTTATCATTAAATTCTCCTCAGATTTCATGATATTTATTTCCTCTTTTCTCTTAAGGCATCCTAGAATAAAGTACAAGTCCCTGCTCTCAAGGAGTTTACATTATCTTGAGGAGTAACTTCCATATCTGCATAATGCAAATGCCTGGGCTGTGAAGGCTTTCATGGAGTGATCTGTTCTTACTGTCTAATATTGCCAGTGCTTGCTCATTTGTCTAGTTTTAACTAAGACAACATCTGATATTTTATTGGATGCCAGTTGCTTTTCATTTAAGTCATAATTATGGTTGCTTGTTTCTTATGATAAAATATCTTATTCTTGTTATCGTTAAGTTGTTTCAGTCTTGTCTGACTCTTTGTGACCTCACTGGGGGTTTTCTTGGCAAAGATACTTCAGTGTTTTGCCATTTCTTTCTCTAGCTCATTTTACAGATGAGGAACTGAGGCAAATAGGGTTAATTGACTCGCCCAGGGTCACACAGCTAGGAAGTATCTGAGGACAGATTTGAACTCAGGAAGATGAGTCTTCCCAACTCCAGGTTTGGCACTCTATCTGTTGTGCCACCTAGCTTCCTTTTTGTTATTATGGTAAGAATTTTTATTCTTAGGGTTCCTACTTTTATTCTTAAATTAGAGAAGATATAGTGAATCAGCTGGCAAGAGATTTCCATTCATATCCTGACTCTCACACTTGCTAGTGTGACCCTTTCTAAGACACTTAATATTTCTGGGCCTTAGTTTTCTCATCTGCAAAATGATGATAATTTCAACTACTTCTCTCATAGTGTGGCTGTGGGAAAAGTACTCTGTAATCCTTTCAGGGATTTTGAAATGTGAGTTACTGTTTAGAGCTAAATGAGACCTTAGAAACAACAGAGTCCAATTTCCTCATCTTACCCTCGAAGTACCAGATACTCAGAGAAGGGAGTTCATTAGATCACATGCTACAGAACTTGGGCCTCAATGTTCTCTGCAAGAGGGGGGTATTAAACTAGATGCTCTTGAAGGTCCCTTGTGAGGTGAAGAAATGCTCATTAATTGACTACTTGATTCTGTGAGATTTTTTCTGCTAGTCTGGTGGTATATATTTCTCCATTATGGGAGGTGATGGGTTAAAAAAGGCTCTTTTGGAAGATAATCAGCAAAGAAGTCATGTATAGAATGTCAGATAAGAATGGTCTGTTCCAGCTGTATCTTCAGCTTGGATGAGCAATGTAGCTCCCAAACTAGGAACTATTCTGCAGTTTGTGGCTCTCAAGGAACTGAGTGTTTCTGAGAATTCTACCTGTAGTTTAACTTCCAGGGATGATTAGGGAAATACATTGGATCTGTTGTCATAGAACTTGACTCTAATCCCGGCTCTATTTGCTAGCCAAGTGTCCTTGGAAAAATCAAACTTTCTCTGGGTTTCAGTGATCTCCTCCACCTATAAAATGACAAGGGCTGAATTAGATGATGTCTAAGATCTCTTCCTGTTCTGACTCCCAAGATTCTGACTCTTTATCCGAGTCCTGATGCCTCATTGAAGTGAGAAGGTGATCATAGACTTCTGAAGTCTATGCTTGCAGTGCATGAGTTCTGACAGTTTCCACCACCAGCAAACAAACAAACACCACCTGAAATACAAGCCAAGTCTAGCTCATTTACAGTTAGTTCATAATCAGATGATTGACCACTGGTAGATAATCTTCTTTTTCCAGACACAAAATTCACAAAAGTCATCTATTATAGCGTGGAGGGGTTAGGATCTATAAAATCACGTCTGCCTTCAAGTTGTTTGCATTCTACTTGGTGGATACAAAATATAAACAGGTAATTTTATATATGTATATATGATATATATGACATTTATATATGATATATATGACATATATATGATATATATGTCATATATATATGATTATTTGAAAAGGAGAAAGGAAGCCTCAGTTTTCTTTGGCCAATAGATACTTTAGAGAAATACTCAGTCTTATGTATCATAACAACATTGTTTAATGTCAGCTTTCTCCCTACCTACCTTCCAAAAGTTGATCATAGCTAGCCTGGACTCATGACAAGTAAAAGGAAATGACTCCTAACCCTCTAGGTGCTATATCTGTGCTTTCCACCACACAATGTCCCATTAGCCTTTCTAATGGTAGAACATATTAAATTAGCAGTTCCCCAGGACTCTCATGGGATGCCTTCAGTATGACTCATTACTGCAAATCTACCCATGTTTTGATGTATCATGAGTATAATCTTAATGTTTCTAAAAATAGTGTTAAAGATAGGAACTGGCAGTAAGCCTTTTATGCACCAATAATTCAACAGTAAGTTTTGGACTTGGGGAAATGTTAGGGAGGGGCAAAAATCAAGAGGAAATCATTAGTTGCCATCATAGATAGCCAGCTGTATCGACCACACCTTATGTCATTTCCTAGACTTGCTCAGCCTTTCATGATTGGTGCTGGTTTTGGCATATAGCTTGCAGTATTTGAAAAGTAACTATTGTCATGTATTTAAGAGGGAGTTAAAAAAATACAATTGTGGGTCATTATGTTTTCATGTGTGACTTTTTGTGGCAACCCTGGTCCCATTGCTTTTTTGATTCAGTTTTCCTCTTGCATAGACACAGATGTACTCTATTGGTCCTAATTCTGAGCTAAAGCAGGAAAGAAATTCTATTTTTCATTTTTATTTGGAGGCAGATGGAATTTGTTATTAGGTAATAAGTTTGGGAAGGGGTGTTATAAACTAATCCAGATCTTTTAAAGTTTATGTCACTAAGGGCTTTGCAGATCCATGAAGTCAGGAACTGCTTTAGAGAATATAGTAGAGGGTCACTCTGGGTCATGGAGAGAGTTGTAAGTAATCTTAGAGATCATCCAGAAGCAGCAAGGTGACTCAGTGGATAGATAGTTGTGCTTAGCGTTGGTAAGACCTGGGTTTTGATTTAACCTCAGATATACTTCCTAACTGCGTAACCCTAGGGATAACAAGAGTATCAACCTTTCAGGGTTGTTGTAAGAATCAGATCACATAATATCTATAAAGTACTTAGCACAATGCCTGGCACATAATAAACATTTCCTCCCCTACCTCCCCTTCCTTCTTTCATCTGTGTCCTATCCTTTTCTTTTACAGATGAGAGGAAATTGAAGTCCAGGGGTAAAGTGATTTGGAGAAATAGTTAACAGAGCTAGGATTGAAACCCAGGGGCTCTAATTGCAAAGGCAATATACTTTTCGGTATATTCAATGTTTCATTTAATTTAGTTCAATGTGACTATAATATAAATGTTTCTTGAATTAAATTGGGTTGAATTGAATAAAACCATAGTGTCATGGCTCTGGTATTAGTTAACCTGATGTTTATTATCTATGGAATCTTGGGAGAGTCCATGAAACCTGCCTGAGCCCCAGATTCCTCATCCGTAAAAATAAAAGGACAGGTGTAGATTGCTCCTTGTGGCTCCTGATCTAAGGAGCCTAAGAAGAGAGAATATGAAAACACTGACTACAGACTGTTAGGGTTGGAAAGGACCTTAGGATATAGAATGATCTATAGAATTTTAGAGCATCTGAGCACTGCAAAGGACTTTGGAGATCATCTAAGAAGAACTGGGTGTAACATGTGCAATAAGTCACTATGCAAGCTTTTGCTCAAAGACTTCCAGGCAGTGATGGAGGCAGCCCACTCCACTCAGGTATTCCTTTAATTGTTAGAAAGGCTTTTTAGATATCAAGCCAAAAATTTGTCTCTTTGTAACTTCCACCTAGGGCTTTTAGTTCTGCCCTCTGGGATCAAAAAGAACAAGTCAATTTCTTTCCCATAGAATGATATTTAGCATACTTGAAGACAGCTATTCCATCCTTCGCTCTGGTGCTCTTTTCTCCAACTTTTCTTTCAACAATTCCTCATATGTCATGATTTCTAGGTCTTTCACCATCCTGGTTGCCTTCCATCATCACCTAGTCCTAAATGCTATGCTTCTTTTAAGGTAGCCTAGAATTGTATTAGCCTTTTGGCAGCCATCTTACCTTACTGACTCTTATTGAATTTGCAGCAGAGTAAATTTCCATATTTTTCTCTTCTCTCTTCTCTCCTGTCCTATCCTGTGCTCTTCTGAGACTGGGTCTCCCTATCTTGCCCAGGCTAGCGGGACAGTGACCACTCACAGATCCAATCCCAATACTGATCATACATAGAATATACGGAAACTTTAACCTGCTCCAGTTTTCTGATCTGAGCCAATTTACCTCTCCTTGGTCACCTTTTGCCTTCTGCTTCCAACAAGTCACCAAACTGGTACCAGACTTAGTTCAGACACCCATTTGGCTTCAGACTTAAGGCAGCTCAGGACTTCCCAATCCAAGCAATCTCCCAGACTCAGCCTCCCTAGCAGCAGGGACCCAGGTGTGATCAATCATGCTCAGCCCCACCCCTCCAACCATGTCATTTTATTTTAAACAGGAACTTCTGTCTAGCCATACTTCCCCCATCTTAAAATTATGAGGTTAATTCTTTTGAACCTGTGTAGGACTTTTATGTAAGTGGTGCAGTGGATAGAGTGCAAGACCTGGAGTCAGGAGGACCTGAGTTCAGATTTGGCCTCAGACACATGCTAGCTGTGTGACCCTGGCAAGTCACTTAAGCCTGTTTGCCTCATTTCCTCATTTGTAAAATGAGATGGAGAAGGAAATGATGAGCTAGCCCAATATCTTTGCCAAGAAAACCCCAAATGGGATCATGAAAGTCGAACGTGACTGAAATGATTCAACAATAACTAGATTTTACATTTATCTTTATTCAAATTCTCCTTATTAGAAGATTAATAAATTTTTCTTATTAATAACAGTTGTCTAGCCTGTCAAGATCTTTTGGGCTACTAACTCTGTCATCCAATTTGTTAGTCACCCTTCCAAGTTTTGTACCAAATTTGATAAACATGCCAGCTATGCTCTCATATATATCACTGATAAAAATACTTGAGCAACAGGGTTTGCAAGTCAGAGAGCTGAACCTGATATTAGGAAAATCTGAGTTCAAATTTCACCAGATACTCCCATAAGCTGTGTGACCATGGTCATATCACTTAATCTTTCTGGGCCTCAGTTTTCTTATTTGTAAAATGAGAGGGGATAGGACCTAATGAACTCTAATGTCCCTTCCAGTTCTAAATCTATGACTGTGTGATACTCTCATCACCAAGATTCTCCATGGCCTAGAAAACTCCACTAAATACCTTTTTTGCCCCAAGTTGTTATTGTACCATGAATGATTATTCTGTGGATCTATTCAACCAATTTCATATACATCTAACCTTTTGGTTCTCTAAGTAATATTTCTGCATCTTTTCCACAGAATAGTGTGAGACTGTCCAGTTGTTTGCTAATATGTAGCTAAATGATACCTATAGAACGTTCCTGATATTTCAGTCTGATAATCCTGCCAGAAAAGGAAATGAGGTTAGCCATGTTGGTTACTATCTCCTTTTCTATGTTGTCAAAAAGCATCATTATATGTTTGGGAATTTTGCTAGGAATCAAGTTTACTGGCCTTTTGGTTCTCTTTCTTTTTTATTTGTTTATTTTTTTGACTCTTCGGCAATCCTCTGGTCCCTCTCTTTCCCTTCAGTCTTTCAAAGTCTACTACTAGTGTGGTGGCCAAGTAATCTTCTTAATCAATTGTGTTAGAAACACAGGGCACAGTTTTTCAGGGCTAAATGACTTGGATTCATCAAAGGCAATAAGCTTCCTTAGTATCTCCTTTCTTCATCTCTTGGGCATTCACTGCTTATTAAATATTTTAGTTCTGGACTTTCCAGGTCAAAGACCATAAATTTAGAGGTGGAAGAGATCCTAGAGCTCTCATTTTAAGTTCTCATTCTTTTTGGTAGGATAACCAGAAGCAAAATTAAGCCTTTTTAAAGTTATCTTCACCCTTCTATCTAACCAGAGAAGTCATCTTTCCCCCCTTTGATCCTTCTCTTTCCCCCAACATAGCTTTAACCTCCCTTCCCCAAACACCTTTTTGACTAAATTCATGATGTAGGTCCGTGTCTCACTCTTGTCCTTTTCTGTTCTTTGTTCTGTGCATATCTTTTAAAAATGTAATATGATCAATGAATTCCCTGTGATCTACATTTATCTTTTAAGAAAATTTCCCTCTTTCCCCTCTGGGGGCTTGTTTCTTGTAAAATCTTCAGAATTCTATTTTTGATAATTTCCTATCCTTTCTGAGCTGTCCTCTCCTTTGGAAATCAGCTCTCTTAAACTCCGGGGTATGTGTCAGATCATGACTGATCATTTAGTTAAATTCTCTTATTTCACAGATGGAGAAAATAAGGTTCAGAAAGGGACAGTGAGTTGTCTAAGGTGATAATAAGTAGAAGAGCTGCAACTAGAATCTAAGTCAAATCTAGGTGTTTTGACTTCAAGTTGTTTTTAGTTGTGTCTGATTCTTCATGATCCCATTTGGGGGTAGGCAAAGACACTGAACTTGCCATTTTCTTCTCCAGCTCATTTTACAGATGAGGAAACTGAGGCAAGCAGGGTTAAGTGACTTACCCAGGGTCACACAGTTAGTAAGTGTCTGAGGTCAGATTTGAACTCAGGTCCTCCTGACTCTGTGTTTGGTGTTCTAGTCGCTGCACCACCTAGCTGCTTTGATTTCTGGACTAGTATTCTTTCCAGTAAACCAGGGTTTCTCAGAATTATTTGGCTATAGAGTATTTTTGTATTTTGGTCTGTGGTACCTGGTACAGTATGATACATGGTAAGCTCTTAAATCCCTACGCATTGATCTAGAGACCTTGAAATTTATTGTTAAAAACTCTACATGTTTAGTGTGGCCGTTCAACTACATCACCAAAGCATGGAATGTTAGAATTGGCCAATTCATTGATTAATTAAATGCCAGTTTATGCTGTTATTGCCCAAATCAGTTGAGCTTTGATGCTTCAGTGAAGCCATAAATGCCAGTGGGCAATGGAGGGCCTGACTTTCAATAAATGTTTTAAAATTTTCTTTGCTGAATTTCCAAGCAGAGACCAAGGTTTTGTAATTACACAGATGTTAAAATGACGCTTGGTCTAATATAGGCCAACAAATTCTTACCCTTCACAGCAAAAGCATAGTCAGAACTCTGCTTAATGTATTTTCCTCACCTTTTCCCTTTGTAGGCATATTTGTCAGCTTTGACACTGAGTTAGGCCATGTGTGTTCCCGCGCATAGTGAGCACTTAAATATTTGTTGATCTTAGTTAAGCTGAAATAGAACACTTCTTCATATAATCTCAATGTCCTTGTCTCCAAGGTTTTATTTGACTAGATAATGAAATCGGGAACATTTCTACAACTCCTTAACCCAGGATGAAACATTTGGATTAGTTTTGTTGCCTCATCCAAGCTTACAGATACTTTGGACGCCCTGCAAGGGTGAACTGGGGATGGGGGTGGTGTATTAGTGTTCGAAATTTAGGTTTAAGCAGTTTCCAGCTTGAACTATTTGAATTTGTCAGTATAGTGATCTTAAATCTGGGGTTTAACCTCAAGTGTGTGGGGATACATCCTATATAAAGTTTCTATTATTGTCACACTTATCAATTCTCTGGCTTTTAACAACACCCACCTCTCTCTCAAAGCTTCCTCTTCAAACTAGCATGAGTTTTGTTGTGTGTTTTTTTTTCCAGTGAGGTTCACTATTTCATACTGAGAGTACTATTGATACGAAATATTTATTCTTCCTGGAAAAATCTCTTTAAAAAGCCACATAAAATTTAACAATTTTAAAAAAGCCAACTGGCCTCCTTTGACCAGGTACAAACTGACTCCACAGCACAGAGTGGGTTGGTTGAGTCTTTTCTTAACTGTGGTTTGTTGTTCAGTCGTTTAAGCCCTGTCTTACTCTTTGTGACCCCATTTGGGGTTTTCTTAGCAAAGGTACTGGAATGGTTTGTCATCTCCTTCTCCAGCTCATTTTCCAAATGAAGAAACTAAAGCAAATAGAGTTAGTGACTTGCCCAGGATCACAAAGCTAGTAAGCTTAGGACTGACCATGCCACATACACTGCCACTCAATAAACTCTAGCGGTTCCTTGATCAAATATATGCAATCTATAGGCATTCAAAGTCCTTTATAACCTGTCTTCCCACTCTCCAACACTTTTGCAATCTTTTTATACTTCAAACACAACTATGTACCCTGAAATCCAGTAAAACTGAACTCCTTGCTGTTTCAAGACATTCCCGTTTTCTATCTCTGGCAGTCGTCACTGGCTATCTTCTATGAATTTGTGTAATATAATATACAAGTGCATTTATATTATTTTATGTATATATAAGATGAGGTAGAAATGAGACAGGAGAGCATTTCAGCATAGATTGAGGTAGGGAGAAATTTGTGGCAGGCAGATCAACCAATAGAATATTATAAGCAGTCTGCGTGTTGTGATGAAGACTGCACCAAGGTGGTGACAGTGTCAGAGGAGAGAGATGTTACAAAGGTAAAAATCAACAGATTTTGGCAATAGATTGGACATGGGAGGGTCAGTAAGAGAGTAAAGAGTTAAAAATGACTCTTACGTTTGAGCCTAAGTGTCTAGGAGAATGTTGGTATCCTAAACAGTAACAGGTAAGTTAGGAAGAGGGAAGGGTTGTGAGGAAAGATGATTCAGTTTAATACATGTTGAGTTTAAAGTGTTTATAGCATACCCAGATGGATATGCCCAATAGGCAGTTGGAGATGTGAGACTGTGGCTGTGATTAGACATTTTATATTCAGAATAACATAAATTATTGTTTTAAAATGAATCATATGAGTTAAGCTTTCTATGTGCCATTTTAGACTGATTCTAGAGACTTTAAGAATCAATAGTTACTCTGCAAAGGACAACAACTCTCCCCAATAAATAATCTGAGTATATGGGAAAGAGCTGAGATTTGAAGTCAAAGGACTTGAATTCAAACCTTGGATTTGCTCCCTGTTGCCTATGGGATGAAAAACAAGTCACTGCCTTTCTGTGCCTCAGTTTCCTTACCTGTAAAATGTAGAGATAGGATTATATAATATCTAAAGTTCCTTCCAGCTTTAAATCCTATAAGCCTTCCTCATTATCTTTCCATTATTCCCTTAGAATCATACAATTATGGGATTTTCAAGTTGGAGTGTGGCTCAGAGGTCATCTCATCCCTAATTTGCTGATAAGAGAACTAAACCCAAAGAGGAAAAATGACTTGCTCAGAGTTATGCAGTTTGATCTGACTCCTTAGCCCCCTTAATAACAGAATCTTCTTCTTTCAGTTCCAAAACTACTTTGTTTTTCTTGACTGGGTTGACTTGATGGAGCTAATGATTCTGCAGTGTGGGTACCATGAAAGCCATCTTTCATAAGAGGAAGGGACAGGCCCTTGGGAGCATGTCCCACAGTCCCTAGATCCTGGGAAATTATTTTGAAAAGGCCACAGAGAGCACCTTTCTAATATACTGGGGTTTCTACATCTTGCCTGATGAAGAAATTCAGTGTGTGTGTGTGTGTGTGTGTGTGTGTGTGTGTGTGTGTGTGTGTGTGTGTGTGTGTGTGTGTGTGTGTGTGTTTATCAAGGCAACTCCAAAGTATGATACTTAATGCATAATTTTCAAAGTCTGCTCTGTTGAGAGGATTACACACAAAACACAGAATCATTACAAGGAGTTTTCTCCATTTGTGAAGAATACTGGAAAAGAGAAATTACTGAATTTGTAGGAGTTGGAATTCAGGCTAGGTTTGGGGGTGGGCTTCTAGACAATTCATATGATGAAACACATCTAGGATTCTAAAAGGAGATCTGTGCAATTTCCCTTCCTAGACACTGCTCAGCGATATAGGATCAGAGAATGTCAGAATAAGTTGTCTCTGGTGTTGTACCTATCAAGGAATCTTATCTGATCCTTCTATGGGTAGGACACATCTTAAAGAAAAGCTTTTCAGGGTCTCTCTTGCTCTAGCGAGTAGAATGGTTTAAAAACAAGTCAGTATCAAGAAACTCTTATATTCTCTGGATCTTTCAGGCCATGTAAAGATGAAGTTGTTCTCAGAATCTAATTTACTGAGGCTATTTCATTCACCGTGGTGAATATAAATTTCTTAAGGGCAGGGATTGTGTCTCTCAATGTGGTTCTATGCACATAGGAATTTATTAAAAATTGTTTATTTTATTTCATTTTTTTGTCTTTGCACAGAACCTCTGATATAATAAGAAACTAATAAATGATTACTGGGTTGGATTTGTTCAGTCTGTACTGTGACATCTCAATTTTGTATATCCTCTAATACCTAGTACATAGAAGATCGTTAATACAGTTTTGTTGAATTGAATGAATGGGTGGATGAGCCTTTTAAAAACAACTCTTGTTTTCCTCTAGGACTAGACAGTGACTTCCTTGCTGTTTTGTGTGATTATCCATCTCCTGACATCAGCCCACCTATATTCCGCCGAGGAGAGAAACTACGTGTAATTTCAGAGTAAGTTTCCTTCCCAAGAACCACCAGGTACTATGAAAATGATAACTCCCATTCCTAAAGCACATAGAGCTTCTCATGGCAACCCTTCTGAACTTGCCCATAAAATAAGCATGATCCCCATTATACAGACGAAGAAATTGAGACACATAGTGGAGAATTGTTCACAGACATATAGCTAGTGAGCTGCAGAACTGACTGAGATATGAATCCAGGGTTCCTGAATCAAAATTCAGCATTCTTTCTCCAACACCATGTTACCCTTCTTTAGGCTGAAATAAAATAAAAATGATCAAATTATGGAGAGAGAACAAAACCATTGGCTGAGCTCCTCCTTTAACTAGTGGGCTCACCACTGTTGGTGAAAAGGGAAGAAACGAATCCCACTTTGGCAATAACACAAAATCACAGAAATTTCAGAATGGGAAGGAACCTCAGCAGCCACCGCATTCAACCTTTGTTCAAGTATCTCTACTACAATGTACCCAGCAAGCGCCTGTTGATTGATTGACTGATGGGCTGAATCAGATCATCTTTGAGGCTTCTTTCAACTCTAGGAAGCCATGATTCTATGGTAATGGAGGAGAGAAGCAGTGTTACATAATGGAGAGTGTGCTAAATTAGGAATCAGGAAGTTTTGGGATCAAATCCTGCCTCATATACTCACTAGTTTATGACTATTAGCAAGTGATTGAACTCTGATGCTATAAAATGTGAATAATAATCATTAGACTTGTAGTACCTACCTTGTAGTATTAGAGAGATTAAATTAGATCATGTTTTTGAAGCACTTGGCAAAATTTAAAGCACCTCATGGATATCTATTATGATCATTCCCTGTCATTTCCTCGCAACATGATCTTCCATAGACTAAATCTGATTATTTGTGTTGTTATTCATACAGTGAAGGAGGCTGGTGGAGAGCAATTTCCCTCAGTACTGGTCGAGAAAGTTACATTCCTGGAATGTGTGTGGCCAAAGTTTACCATGGGTAAGCTTCCTAAACTCTACCAGCCCAGCTCATAGTTATGATGCATTTTTGTTTTGTTTTAGGTTATAGGGACTTTACAGGAAATGAGGTGTTCTAAAAATCAATTACGTATCTAGAATTTAGAATTATACAGCAGTAAACACACCCAGATTACATGGCTGCAATTTTCTAGCTTCTGACCAAGCAAAATGATAGCCTGGAAATGGAAAATAACATGGAATGGAAAATAAAACAAGGTAGAATCTTCAGCCTGTACTTCTTGTGCTAGGTAGCTAGAGAACCTGAGTACAAATGTGGCCCTTGCTAGCTGTGTGACCTTGGACAAGTCACTTAACTTCTGTTTGCCTCGGTTTCCTCAACTGTAAAATGAGGATAATCATACCACCTACATTCCAGGGACGTTATGAGGCTCAAATGAGACAATATATTTATAAAGGACTTAGCACAGTACTTGATACATAGTAGATACTATATGAATGCTAGCTGCTATTATTTTTATCATACCATTTCAATGGGTCCATAATTTGGGCAGTCTCTTAGACTCTGAGAAAGAATACAGAGTAGCAGGAACAAAGTGAAATTGGAGGAATTCCAAGATCACTATATTCACATTTCATCAGGCCTTCATGGGCGAGAAAAGTTAAGGAGGAGGGAGAGAAGTAAGGAGAAAGGAGAGAAGAAAGGAAAGAAAGAGGAAAGGAAGAAAAAGAAAGGAAAAGAAAGAGGGAAGGAGGGAGGAAGGGAGAAAAGAAAGAAAAAAGAGAAGAGAAAGAAGGAAAGGAAGAAAGGAAGGAAGAGAAAAAGCAAAAAGCAAAGTAAGAGAATGTTTGTTTGCTGGTCTCCAAAAGTACTACTTTTACATTTAGAGAAGATCCTGGCAACCTTTATTGCCTGCTACCATGGAGATCTCATAAGATGATGTCTAAAAAGGTCTTACATTTCTCTGAAGAGTGTAGCTAGAGGCATCTTCAGTAATGATTATTCAGTTCAATTTAATTCAGTAGCTTTCTATTTGGCATCTACTCATGCATGTATTTTCCTGCTAAGCTAAGTTATGAATAACTTTTTATGTCTGTCTATCTATATGTATCTATGAATATATATATATATTATATGTTTACCAAAAGGTGGGTTGCCTTTTGGTGATGAGCTTCCCCAAATTTACTTTGAACTTCAGATGATACATACATAAAGTCTGTTCCTGGACTTGTACTTGAAGCCTGCCCAGCTTAGTACAATGTAATAGAACCTATCCTCTACTAGTATGGTATATGAGAATCCAAGGTCACTTCTATAACACTGTGTAGCATTAAAGGAGGATTTTTCATGTAGGATAGACAAAGAATTATGTCCTTCACCAGCATTCTCCTTTGATGTCTCAGATATGAAGAGAAAGTATGTATTTACATGTTTATGAAATACTGTGTTGTAACTTTTTTATTGCATATTGTAACACAAACCATTTGCTAACAAAGTATTACCAAATATGGGTCTGAGCCATTTCTGCCAAATTAAAAAAAAAATCACTTGAATTTAGTGTGTGAAATGTTGGTGCTCAGATGAGTGCTACTAAAAATATTTAAAGAGAGGTTGTCTTATTTAGTAAGTTAAAGGCTCTATCTACAATCTAGTTTATAGGAAAATGAAATTGCTAAATAGCTTTGTGGATCCTACTCAGCTGACTAAAAGATTCGTGTATTTGTCATACAGGAACAAGAAAGAAGACAGTGTGATATGGTGGAAAGAGCCCTGGTTCTGAAGTCAAAGAAGTTGGGCTCAAGTCCTACCTATGATATTTGCTACCTGTGTTACCTTGAGCATGTCATGTATTCTCTGCAAGCTTCAGTTTCCTCATTGGTAAAATGAGGGGAATAAATCAAGTAGTTTGTGAGGTCTTTTCCACTCTAGAACTATGATCAAGGGGAAAAGATTATAACAATAGTGATGATAACTTACATTTATATAAAACATTAAGGTTCACAAGTGTTTTGGTCTTTGGGAGTCAGGGAGCATCCATCCATTAACTTTTGTGTTTGTGAATTTATAAAATTCACTTGTTCCAAATCTATAGATTCTACCTTTTTGATAGTTTGGTCTTGCACTCAGCTGTTTTTGACTGTTGGGTTCTAGGGAAGAGTGATGTGAAGATTTTGTTGTTTAGTCACTTCAGTCATATCTGACTCTTCATAACCCCATTTGGCATTTTCTTGGCAAAGATACTGGAATGGCTTGCTATTTCCTTCTTCAGTTCCCTTTACAGATGAGGAAACTGAGGCAAACAGGGTTAAATGGCTTGTCTGGAGTCACACAGCTAGTAAGTATCTTAGGGCATATTTGAATTCAGGTCTTCCTGACTCCAGGTCTGTTGCTCTATCTGTGGCACCACATTACTAACCTGACATGAGGGTAGAGGGAGCTTGAATGTCCAGAGAATGAAAAGGAATTTAATGGAACCTTTCTTGTTTTCCAGTTGGCTCTTTGAAGGATTAGGAAGAGACAAAGCTGAAGAACTTTTGTTGCTGCCTGACACAAAGATAGGCTCCTTCATGATCAGAGAAAGTGAAACCAAGAAAGGTAAGGAAGACCAAAGGGTACTTTTTTCTTTCCATGTCGTTATCAGATTTTTATAAGTTCCTTTCCCACTTGACTCATTATGGTCCTTCATTGTCCCATCCTCCTACACCTTTGGAGACCATATCCAGAGCTGGTAATCTAATGAGCAACCTACACACTGTCTAAAGCAGCTGGAACGTACAAAAGTAACACGAATCGGAAATATAGAGAGAGCAAAGCGGTAAACAAGATGGTGAAAGGAAACAAAGTGATAGAATGCTGGTTCTGAAAGGCACTTTTGAGCATAGAACATTAGAGCCAGAAGAAACCTCAGATCAGAGAATGTTGGCACTAGAAAGACCTTGGAATATAGAAAATAAGAACTAGATGGAATCTAACAACATAGAGTATTAGAACATAGACGTCAAAATGTTGGAAGAGAAAGAAGCCACAGAATGGCACAGCATAAGACACAGAATGATAGTATTGGAGGAGGCCTTATATTGCAGACTTAGAACATGGAATGAGTTAGAAGTGGGGAAAAAGAACCCATTGTGATTAGGTCAACCTGAGGAAAATAGACCAAGCAAGCTGATGATTTCTGACTTTGTTCCTATGCCAATGACCAATTGGTAAGGGTAAAGATGGAGATAGCAGGATCTTGAAAAAAAGGATTATAGTGCTAGTATTCATTAAAGAAGGCCTTACATTCATTATGCACAATAGAGAAAACCAGAAAGCTCTGTTTTAGAGTATGTTTTCTATGCAATTATTTGTAACTGGAGAAAAAAAAGGAAGTGTAGGATTTTAAAGTTAAAAAAAGAATTTTAAGGGGTCAAGTATATCAGGGGCATAACAACTAATCACACAACATACTTTTCAGTTTAATCTTCAGTATTAACATTTTCTCCATCATTTTTCTAAATCTAGAAAATCAGTAAAACAATAAATAAGTCTTGATTTTTGGGATTTCTGGATTCCTGATGTGAAAATACACTGAATTTAACAACTGGCTCTTGTGAGCCAGTTATAGCTGGCTCTAATACCTCCCTGAAGTACCTTCTCACCTCTAACTTTACAAATGTGAAAAGTGAGACACTGATAAATGAAGTGATTTGCCAAAGGTTACACTGGTAGTTGAACTAGGATTCAAACGTAAGGCTTCAGACTCCACATTCAGTATATTATACCATAGAGTCTTGCCATGGGATTTCCTTTTGGTTGGGGGTTGGACTAGATGTTTGCTGAGGTCACTTCTAACTCTGAAATTCTGTGATTCTATGAGATAAGAAACCTAGGTTCAAATTCTGCTTTATACACTTAAAAACATGGATAAGCATCCTAACAGCTCAGTGCCTGTTTCCTCAACTGAATGGTACAAAATATAGAAGTGTTTCTTTTTAAAGGAAAATGCTCTGTAAACCTTTAAGTACTATGTAATAGTACTTAGTAATAGTAGATGCTTAATAAATTCATTTATTAATTCACTCACTAACAAAATATTGAGTGCATATGATGTTCAAGAAATATACTATACTAGATAGGCACTGATTAATCTTATAGAAGATAAATTGAGTCTAAAAGCCCCAAATGATGTTTCTTCCAAACATCTAAATCTGCCATTTTGGCAAATGAAAAATCTAAACTAAAACAAAAGTAAAACTGCAAATGGAAATCCCAAAGGAGTCATGAAACTCTGGTGCCCTAACTTTCATTAATTATTTCCACATCAGCATGCTTGCCCCACCTGTACTAAAAATAAAGTTCATCAGCCTTGCATGCAATGAAGCAGTCCCCAGAGAAGTAGGCTCATGTCCTCTGGGTATGTATGCAAAAATTCTTATGTATTTTCCACTTGTCACCCCTGGCTGCTTATGGTACATGAACTTTCAGGCCCTGTTGGTGTTCCGGGAAAATACATACTAGGTTTTATAAAGTGGTGCTTGGGCAAAAAGTGACTGACAGATGATGTAACTAGGCATAAGCAGAATCATCGATATAGATGCTTCTATCTGGGAAGGCCCTCAGAGACTGAATAGTCTTATTTTACAGATGAGGAATCTAAGGCCTGGGAGGTCCCAGTGTCAGAGAAGATCATGAGATTTAGAGCTAACGGGAATCATAGAGATCATCTAGTCTAAACTTTTCCCTCGTTTTATACATTTGAAACAACTTCAAGATCCTAACTCTCTTATCAAAATTGAGCCCCTCATATAACACATAGAAGGCATCACAGAGCATCTGTCGATGTCCATTTTCTACACCATTCTTAAAATGAAAAACGTCATCATCAACAACAATAAATAAATGACGAAAACCAAATCCTTGATTAACCTCAATCAGTAACGACCTTTTTTCTCCACTTGGACCTGCCAAAATGGATGTTTTTCTCCTTTCTGGCACACTTGGCACTTAGGTCTCTGCCTTGAACAGATCTACAAGTTTCATAAGAGTCTAGACTGGAGTTTATCAAATCTTTGTATCATCCCTTTCACCTGTCAAAGCACTCTGCACAAAAAGACATTTTGCTGAAGTTGTGAGGTTTTTTGACTATGGTGATTGTGACTTCAAACAAGAGACAAACTTTTTAAAGATTCTTTTTGTTTTTCTCATTTTGTCAAAGTAAATTAGCATGGGTGTCATGGCATCACTGATTTAGAACTCAGATCAAGTACTTAGCACCATATCTGGTGCACAGTAGGTATTCAAAAAATATTTATTGACTCCTTGACTCTTACAATGGCTTTGCTTTTAAAATTATTTTCAATTAATTTAAAATTTGTTAGTAAAAAATGAAAAAAAAATGTGTTCATAAAAAATAAAAATAAGTCCAAACATTATTTCATTAATATCTGTCAACTTCTCAAAAGCAGAAGAGCATGTACAAAATAAGATAACAGAGTGGTTGGTCATTTAGACAAGAGGCCATGGGACTTATTTAGGTTTGAGTAACAAATTCCAATTCAACCTAATTGTTGAATCTCTTGGTCATCTGGCAAGGTAGTTGTAATGTATTCATAGTCTGTTTGATTAACTGTTGGTAGATGTTGCCATCATACTTGCTGCCATAATACTTAGATGTCCAGCAAAAAGTAAGGCTAAATCTAGGCACAGAGGCACAAGGTGAAGCATTTGTTTTAGATGTGGCTGATGTGTTAATTAAAAAGAAGTCACTATCTTGATTGTACTTAATCTGCTATAAGGGAAAATTCTATTACGTGCAGGTTTTGTGGTGAGGGAGGACAGTCATTTGGAAATAATAGTGATATAAATAAAATAAAAGAGTACCAACAAAGTTCTCAAAAAAGAAAAAGTAAAGCTAAAGGTAAAATATGGTAAGTCACACGTAAGATGTGGGAAGTAAGAAATGGGAAGATGTGGTGGGAGGCCCCATCAAAGATAACTTGGAGATGAAGCTGTGTAGTAATAGGAACTGCACTTGAAGTCAACAGGGCTCAGTCCAGGTCCTGAGTCTGACTTCTTTGAGCTCAGTTTCCTCATTTGAAAAATTAGGAAGTTAGACTAGATCATCTCTGATGGTTCTTTCTGCTCCAACATGCTGGGATTGGTGTTTTTGCGAAACTGTGTTCTGAAGAAATAGTGACATGTCCAAGGTCTCATGGCTAGTATGACTAGAGTTGGGACATGAGTACAGGTCTCTTGACTCCAAGTCACTGGCTTCTTCTACCTGGAGTCTCAGTGTTAACATTGACAAACTGGGGTTGAAAGAGGTGGGGTAGGAAGAGGTAGAGTTATCTATCACAGAGATCTTCGAGCCCAAGCTTGAACTTATTAGGGATATTGTAAGGAAAGATTCCTTTTTCACATAGGAGTTGGACTGAAAAATGTGGTGACAAATTCAAATAGAAACAGGGGCTACTAAGCTATTCATAAGGATCCCTGAAGGTCACATAATTGACCTGGAAATGTCATATGTTAATATCGTTCATGTTTTAGTGTTTTCTTATTTATTTTGTTAACTTTTTCTCAATTGCATTTTAATTTGATTTTGGCCATGTTTGACACCTCTGGGCTTAAAGGGATCTGAGGTTCTTTTCAGCTCTGAAATTGTGAGGTTCTAATTAGGACACAGCTTGCCATTTCACTCTCTTCTCAATCATGAATATTAGAGGGAAACATCATATGGGCAAGGTAAGTATGGTGTTGGCAGGGCAAGTGATCTACCAGGGTAAGGCTTCAAGACAGACAAATAGATAGCAATCTGATGGCTTGGACCCCTTCCAACATAATTCAAATGTTTAAAAACAAAAAGAAGGAAGGAAAGAAAGAAAGAAAGAAGGAAGGAAGGAAGGAAGGAAGGAAGGAAGGAAGGAAGGAAGGAAGGAAGGAAGGAAGGAAGGAAGGAGTTTTGAGACTTTTGAGAAAAGAAGAAAAAAAGAAGGTGCTGGTCTCAAAATCCAAAGAAAAGTTGGTTCTTTCTTCTATATGTACTTTACTTAATATCACAAATAGTCATTTCTCTCAGTGGAAGAATTCAGACCCTATATAGAGTCTTAGATCATTGCCAGATGTGCTTAAATGGCTAGCAGTAACCAGCTTTGGGTACCAACTGCTGGGAAAGTTCAGATTTCACTAAGAACTCACCATGATCCAGAAATATATCTTTGAATAGTTCAGAAAAATATAATCTATATTATCAGTCCAAGATGAAACAATTTACTTGTCCTTTCTCTTGAAAGAAAACAAATTACAACTTTTTTTCCTTCCATCTCTCCAGGTTTTTATTCACTATCAGTGAGACACAGACAAGTGAAGCATTATCGCATCTTCCGTCTCCCCAACAATTGGTATTATATTTCTCCAAGACTCACCTTCCAGTGCCTGGAAGACCTTGTGAATCACTATTCTGGTAAGACAATCCATTACCTGACTTGGTGACGTTTCACACCTGTAACCTGACTACGTTTGTTAGGAGCAGAATTCATTGAGGTTATTGATCATTTCAATGAATATCTCTCAATTCATTCTTGTCCTTTTCCCTTCCTTCTGATATTCTATTCATCACCTCTTACTCCATCATTCAAGGTTCCTGTGCCCAAGGTTCTGGCTTCCTATCCCATACCTTCTTCAAATACCAATGACTAAATCTACTCATATTTATATCAATTTACAGGAAGCCTATCTACAAAGTCATGCTGTGAGATATGGAGGATGAATATGATTAGACTCATTTTACAGATGAGAAAACTTAAACATAGAGAAGGGAAATGACTTGGACAAAGCTATAAATAGATATTGCAAAGGTCCAGAATAGGACCCTGCTCTTCCAAATTCATAAATGCCTGACATTCTTCATATTCTTACAGTCATATGGTCCTTTATACATTTAGGAGCACCTTCTTCCAGGCAACTTTGAGTTAGATAATGCAATATGATTGATAGCTGGGGAAACTGAGGCCAAGAGAGATAAGTTACTAAATAGTTACTAAGTTAATAAATGGCAGAGCCATGACTCCAACCTAGGTTTTCTGAATTGAAATTCAATGCTCTTGCAATCACCTTTTTAGGATTTAGTGAGAGACCAAACCAACTAATCTGTAAAATGCATTCATTTATTCAATATTAATTAAGTACTGACTATAAGCAGAGAACTGTGATAGGCAGAGATAAAAAGTTTAGGAGAGATATAAAGAATATATTACTCTAAGGGAGATAGAAAGTTTAGATAAGACTAGAACCTCACCACTTAGACATGATAGTTTGGTAGGTGGTATACATACACAAGTGTTTAGTACCCAGGATTAAAATGTTAAGTGATGAGAGAGCCAAGAGACATATGATGTCAGAAGTCACCCAGGCTCATCAGGTAAGACTTCCAAGAGGAGGTGGCATTTGAGTTGGGCTTTAAAGGATGTTGGAGTTGAAAATGTTCTATTGATTAGCATTTCTGTACTCACCTAAGCCTTTCATTTTGGGTATGTGTATCCTATACCACAATATAGAGACCATTTGGCACTGTAGAAAGTACTCAGTATCTGAACTAAGAATCAGAACTCAAGTCTTGACTCTACCATTTTCCTATCTGTGTGACCTTGAGTCAATTTTTTCTCTCTGAGACTCAGTTCCCTGACCTGTAAAATAAAGAAATTTGCTCAGCAATCAATTTCACGATCTCTCAAAGAGGAAAATACTTTATAATATTGGAACTGGAAGGATCCTTGGAGATCATAAGAATGATGGAAAAGAGAAGAGCTGGTTCTTTAATCAAAAAGGTCTGAAAAGACAAAAACAATTATTGATTTATATGACTGCTTCCTCATCGCTATAAAATATTTATCAGAGTGGCCTACATACTTGATAAGGATACACTTGATGAAAGCACGAGAAGTGAGCCTAGGCAGGATTATGAGGATGATTCCCTGTATCGGTCTTTCTTTAAGTGGTCAAATAACTGCCTGAGAAGTATATTAAAAGGGACATGGTGGTGTCCATAAAATGGTTATTAGTCTTGTTATACTATGCTCTGGTCAAGCCACACCTGGAATACCGAATTCATCTCTGAGAACCTCTATTTTAGGAAGAATATTGATAAGCTTAAGTATGTCAATCAAGTGAGATAATGAGTAAGTGCTTTACAAACCTTAACAGTGTATACAAATGTTAACTATTATTAGGACAAGGAAGAAATGCCTAGGATGGTGAGGGAATTAGAAGTCATCCCATTGAAGGAATCTTTATCTTTGGGAGTGTCGTGATAGGTATTTCCAGGTTTTTGAAATGTTGACATGTGGAAGAGTGAATAGGCTTGTTTTTCTTGGCATCTAATAAGTAAACATAAATATTAAGCAATTTCAGGAAAGGGGGAGCCCTATTAACTGGGAGGATGAGGATGAGTCTGAGCTGAGTCAGCAATAAGGGCAGAAATGGAAACCAAGGCTGAAGTTCTTTAGAAGTGGGCTTGAGATTGATAATGATAAAAAGTAACAATTACACTTATCTGGAAAGGGATGCCTCAAGAAGTAGTGAGCTCCAAGTGGAGCCCTGAAGGTCTTCCATGGAGGCTGGTTGACCACTTTTAAGGAATGTAGAATAGACTCCTGTGTGCTTTATGGGCTATATTTTCCAGGTCCCTTTCAACTCTAGGATTCTATAATTCCGTGAAGATGATACTCCAGCCCTGACCAGCTCATGCCTAAGGACCTTCACAAGCAGTGCCTTTTCAGTTTACATTGGAAGGTTAGAAAGCTTTAGGTCAACTGAGAAAGCCTCCATAACTCCAACTATGTACAAAATAGCAATTCTCAAAGGCCATCTACTAAATCACAGAGGGGCTGTGATTATTGTTAATGTGGAAAATAGCTACCCTGATGAGATCACAGGGGAAGGGTTGGATTTCACTGCGTCATCTTCTTCCTGATCGCAACGTCTTTATTAATTCTTTAAGTAAGACTCCCAAAATCTATAATTTTATTGCTGTGTGTACCCTGTCTAGTGATTCAGTCCTAATCTCTTTCTAATTTGGATGTTGGTTCTTGGGAATTGCTGAGACTGAAAAATTTATTATCCTGTGAAAATGCTGGTAATGTTCTTCTTGGAGCATAAAGAGGCTATTCCTCCAGCTTCCAACAACTGACACACAATCTGCCTCTGTAGAGTTGTTGTATGGTGCAGTAGAGTATAGGATTTGAAGTCAGAAAGACCTGCATTCTAGTCTTACTTCAGGCATTGAGTAATATAATATAATAATATAGATTATTCCATTATATTATATGTACTATTATATATATGTATATATAAGATTTAAAGTTGCAAGAGAATTTAGAGATCACCTAATTCATTTTAAAGGTGAGGAAACTGAAACATAGGAGAGTGAATATCTATCTATCAGTAATAGCTAGGTGGTGCAGTGGATGGAGAACCAGTGTAGGTGTCAGGAGGACCTGAGTTCAAATCTCACCTCAGACACTTGACACATACTAGCTATGTGACCTTGGACAAGTCATTTAACCCCAATTGCCTCATCCTGGGTCATCTCCAGTCATCCTGATGAATATCTGGTCACTGGATTCAGATGGCTCTGGAGGAGAAGTGAGGCTGGTGACCTGCACAGCCCTCCCTCACTCAAAACAAAGTCAAGTTCAAGTCATGTCATTTCTCTGATGGCATGGTCTTCTTTGGCAACAAAGGACGAACACACACAGTATATCTATCATCCACAGACATGTGCAATATCTACACATTATATGTACACATACATATGTACACATACATATGTGTTACCATCTTATATTACATACAATATAGTTACATATGTGTACATATGCACATGCTGTTGTCGTTCAGTCACTTAGTTCTATCCAACTCTTCATGACCCTGTGCACCAACTGTCTGTGGAATTTGCTTGGCAAAGATACTAGAATGATTTGCCATTTCCTTCTCCAGCTTTATGTAGGCAAGGGTGAAGTGACTTGGCCAGAATTACACAGCGGGTAAGTGTCTGAGATCACATTTCAGCTGTGGCCTTTCTGACTCCAGGCTCAGTGCTCTATATATTGTACCACCTAGCTGCCATATATGTATGTACATGTATATATTATAATTACATCTGATATATGTGTATGTATGTGTGTATGTGTATATGATTTGTCAAAAGCGACTTTAGAGATCAACTTTTTAGTGTGTGTATGTGTATGTGTCTGTGGGATTTAAAGTTAGAAGAGGCTTTAGAGATCAGCGTTTTCATTTTAAGGCCCAAGGTCACATGTCTAGTAAACAGTAAGCCCAGGATTTGAACCTAGCACCCCTGAATCCAATAGAGTGTTCTTTCTATCTTATTGTATTGCTTCTATTTCCAGAGTTCACTGATTGTGAAGAGAGATTTTAGTTTGGGGCTTAAAGTGACCAGATTTAATGGGGAAGCTGTTATCTGGAAAGATGTGATATGGCTTGTTCTACCCTCAGTTGCACAAATGCAGGAGAGGGTATGTCCTGCAGTAGATGTGTAAATTTAATTAACCTAGTTCATTCTGCACATCCTCATCTGTGCTATTACAATAGCCTCCTAAATTGTTTTCCCTGTTTGCAGTTCCTCTCCTCCCCATTCTACCCCATCATAGTGTTGCCAAACCATTCTAAGGCATAAGTCAGACCATGTTCCTCTCTGACTCAAAAAAGTCTTCAGTGGTTTCTTATTGTCTCAATGGTACAATGCAGATTCTACAGTCTAGCATACAAAGCCTTCTACAATCAGACTCTCCCCTAGAGATCTGGCCTTAAAGGTAGGAAGATGAGTTCAAATCTGTACTCAGATACTAGTGTGTAATCCTGAGCAAATCACTAAACCTCTTTGTTTCTAGGCAGATTTTTAAAACTAAGATGTAGACAAGGGAATTTTCTCACCCAACAGTGAAATTCCATGTGTAGTCCCTGTCCCCCACCCCACCTTTTTTCACTCCACATATCTTTCAAACTAGTCAACCAGTTGCTCTCCACACCTCCTAGTCCCATGCCTTGACACAGACTATCCTCCATGTCTGAAATGTGCCTCTTCTTCACTCCACTCCTTAAAGGCTCAGGTCAGGTGCCATCTCTTACTCTAAGCCTTTCCTTATACATCTTGTGTTTAGTTCTCTCTCCTTCCAGAAATTGCTTTGAATTTACTTATTCAGATATCATTGGATCTGCCCTCAGTGGAATGCAAATTCCCTGAGGAAAAGAATTTCTGTGATTTTCTAGCACAGACTGGCACACTTTCAGGGGGGCAGTAGGACTTGGTTGGATTGAACTGAATTGTTCTGCAGAAACTGTTTTAAAGTATGACATCTCTCCCCATTCTTTCACCATCTTTCCTCCCTCCACATCATCAGGTCCCTTGGACAGAACCTGCTCAGAACATGGCCCCTGGAGTGGGGCAGGCAGAGATGGACAGTGGAAAATGAACAGGGATTTTGCCTGTAACTAGGGGGTCTTCATTCAGGGGCTGGTTGGCCCCTTTATGACAGTGCTATAGAAGGATGTCATCCATTGGACAGGCATCCAACTGAATGACTCCTAAGATCACAAACAGCTCTTGAAATCTTTGATGCTGTGAAGCATGTCAGGGCATTCCCTGGGCTTTCTTTCTGTCTTTCTGTAGTGACCCCCCCACCTCCACCTCCATGAAAGCTAGAAATCTAGCAGCGAGCAAGACATAACAGAAGAAAGTGACCACAAGTGAAAGAGGAAGACAATCCTGGAACAAGTGAAGTTGCCCAGTGTTTGTAACTGAAAGTGTGTTCTGGTGTTTGGTTTTTTAATGACAATCATTTGAAATGTGTTTGAACCACGAAATTTACATAGTCAAAAGCAAACATAAATACATGTTGGCCCAGTAGAGTTCTTGTAATTGAACAGGTTATGGGACCCCGGAGAGGGGTGTGGTGTCTCTGTTCCCTTGGTCGTGTTGACTATGAATACCACCTTATATGCTTTTCCATTCCATTCAGGAAACATTTATTAAGCACCTGCTATGTGCAGAGCATTCGTTATTCTGGGAGAAATATAAAGTTTAGATAAGACATGGTCCCTGAAGTCAAGGAACTTATGTAGGAAGGGAATAAGAAACAAATACAGATAAACCATAGCACATGATAGATGATAAACACATCAAAGACATGCATTTACAAAATGGGAACGTTTGTTTCTCTAGTTTCTTATTGCTTTTAATGGAACCATCACACCCATTATTTCATTTAGTAGCTACTTATTTCACTAGTAGCTATTATCAATCTATCTGTGTAATGGATAGAGTACTGGACTTGGGGGCAGGAAAGCCTGAGTTCAAACACTCCCTTGGACAATGGCTAGCTACACAATCATGAGCAAAACACTGAACCTCTCAGACTCAATTTCCTTATTTGTAGCAATCAGTCAATCAATAAACATTTATTAAGTACCTACCATATTCCAGGCATTACTAACAAGGATAATAGCGCCTACCCCATAGGGTCATTTTGAGGATAAATGGGATTACCTATGTAGAAAAAACTCTATATAAATGCGATCATTATTGTTGTTATTATTTAATCAACAAGCATTTATTAAGTACCACTATGTGCCAGACACTGCATTAAAGTCTGGTGATATGAAGACAAAGGTGAAATTTTTCTTGCCCACAAGGACCTCGTAGTCTATCTTTTAAACAAAATATTTTATTTTTTTCCCAATTTCACGTAGGGAGCTTACATTCAAAAGAGAGAGGCTATAAGAACATTTATCATTATGTACAATGGGGCAGGATCTGGACCAGTGATTTAATCTGTATAGTGAATTTCCAGATGAGGAAACTCCCCCCATACCAATTCAAATTGACATCTTCTCTTAGAACACAGAGACTAAGTGACTATCAGTGATCTGTCAAATAGTATGTATCAGAGACACACACTTGAGCCCAGATCTTCCTGGCTTCAAGAACAGCTCTCGACTATACCAGGATACCTGAAGTACACACATAATGCATACAGAAGGAATACAAGGTCATTTCATAAGCATTATGGGATAGAGGCTCTCACAGCTTGTGGAGAGGGGAATCAGGAAACACCTTATATAGAAGGCAGCACATGAACTGAATTGAAGGAAATCAGAGATTATAAGAAATCTTAGTGAGAAGGGAATGGATTCAAGCACCAGGAACAGCCACTACAGCCACCTGGAGATAGAAAATGGAGCATCCCATGTACAGAACTGTAAGAAGGCTAAGATGGCTGCATCACAGAGTGCATGAAAGAGAGTAATGAGTAAGAAGGTAATTAGGGGCCAGGTTATATTAGGCATGGAATGGAAAAACAATTCTCAGATTTTTTAGTCTCAGTACCACTTCATACTTTAAAAAATATTTGAGGATTCCAAAGAACACTTGTCTACGTGGGTTATATCTATCAACATTTTCTATATTAGAAATGAAAACTGAAAAAAATTAATTAGTTAATTTAAAATAACAATAATCTATTTGTTACATGTTAACATAAATATTTTATGGAAAATAACTATATTTTCCAAAGCAAAAAATAATTAGTGAGAAGAATGGCATTGTTTTACATGATTTTGCAGATCCTTTTAATATCTGGTTTAACAAAAGACAGATTCTTATATCATCTTTTGCATTCAATTTGTTGCAATATGTTGTTTTGGTTAAAGTGCATGAAGAAAATCTGGCCTCATAAAGATATGTAGTTGGAAGAGGGAGAAGTATTTTAATAGGTAAAAAATACCTTTATCTTATTACAAAAATCATTTTGACCCCCAAGAACCCTCCTAAAAGGGTCTTAAGCACCTCCAGGTGTCCTCAGACCACACTTTGAGAATTGCTGGTACTGAATATATCAAAGATGTCTTGTAATTATTCAGATATCTTGTACTTATCTTTGAAACACTATGAAAGAGTGTGAGCATTTGAAAAAATTCAGAATCCACTAAAGGCAGGGGGGCTTAGGGGTAAGAGAACAAGAGTGAGGCTTAGGAAACATGAAGTCTAGTCCTAGCTCTGTTAATTTGTTGTGTGACCTTGGGTTAGTCATTTCCCATCCCAGGCTGCAAGTTCATCAAATTCAAAATGAGGGAATTGGAGGAAATGTTCCCTAAGGTCCCTTCAAGTTCATTCTTTAATGCACATGTAAAGCCTTGCTTTGCAATTCTGCATTACACTTACATAACATTTTGTAAGGTTTTATCTGTGTTTATGACATCCCTTTCTGGACCAAGAAATATAAACTATTTCAACTTCCAAGGTCTAAAACAGTATTTGACATAAAGTAAGAAGGCATTTCCATTATCCTCTGTGAGTACAAATACTGATTTCATAATCTTTTTCTTTCTTTTTTTTCTGATCCTGTATTGAACAGTTAATTTTTTTATCTTGACTATCAAGACTTTCTCTCCCATGTTTAATAACACAGTCACTTCAGTTTTCAACCCATGACAGATTTAATGAATGAATAAATGAATATTCTAACATTCTATACTGTAAGGTCCCTTCTGGCACTAGCATTATATATTCTATGATCTAAAATTTTATGTCATTCCAGTTCTAACATTTTATGGCAGGTGATATGAAATTGGCATAAAGATTATAAGCTTTTGCCAACACTATATTTTCTTAAAGGAATGCAGAAATTTGTTTAAAAAAAGGCAAAACACTTTTGAGTCAGTGTACTTGGGGGTAAGTGAGAGCATGGGTAGGAGTATGCTCTCCTGCCTTCATGACTTCAGGTGTCAGCCTCAAAGCCAGGATATATACTGGATCTGTCACCTAACTTCTCATTCTGTTAGCAACTCTCTAAGACTGTACCTTGAAAAGAAAATGTCAATCTTCATTGGTAGATGGAGTTTTCCCCTCTAGAAGTTCCTTATGCCAACAGAATCACAGGTCTGGTCCCAATCCCTATGCTTTCATGCTACATAGGATTTCTTTCAGGAAAGATTCTATGTTGTTGCAAGTACTATCCTCTATAAGAACAAGTATTGGTGTGACAATCATTTTTCTCCTTAATCCTGATCTAATTTCTACAAATAATTTCTGTAATTTGAATGTCAAGACTTCTTCTCCCTCACTTAATAACCAGTCATTTCAATTTTTAACCCATGACAGATAATTATTAAAGAATCAAATCCAATTCAGCTTCACCAGAACCTCATGATCCAACTGTATATTTCTTGGCTAGAGGTATTGGCCGTTAATATTAGAATTAGACGTGGAAGCTGTACCTACAGTTGTTCACTCCTCTCAAAATCTAGATATTCATCAGTTATATTCTATATTGGAAGCTCATGTTTCTATAGGTTTAATTAATTAATTAATTAATTTTATTTTATACTTATTTTCCTAACAATCACTTTATGTGGTAGATAGGAGAAGTATTATTTTTCCCCATTTGACAGTTTCATGAGGAAACTGATACTGAGAGAAGTTAAATATCTTAACCATGGTCACATGGATAATAAACCTCAGAGTCAGGATCTGAATCCAGGTCACCTATTCCAAGCCCAGCCCTCTTTGCATGTCACCTGGCTACCTCCATAGCAAACTCATTGACAGTACTCGATAAATATTAGGAAGAAAAACATGTCCCATCAGATTAGGAATGTGTTTGCGTACTAAATAGCAATGGTAGATTAGCTTCAGAGACAGGGAAGAGCTTAGAGATGTCAATGGACAGCAAGACTCAGATACTCCAGGATTTGGCTTTTAAGTGTTTACATTAAGATTATGTTGGTCTTTTGCCTGGAAAAAAGACATATGATATTTCCTGGAATCCATACATACTTAATAAGATGGAGCCAGACTCCTTTCCTTCAAATAATGGAACAGACTAACCCAGGGCTTTGGAATGACAGAATATTATTTTTAAATGTTCTTGGAATGATGAAGGTCCTAGTAAGTCCAGATGTTTAAATGATATAGGAATTTAGGTCCTGCCCAGTACTAGTAATGGAAAAAAGTAATCTATTGAATTTAACTATCGTGGTTGGAATAGAAGTGAAGCTGTTTCTTTATTTTCCTTCCTTCTTCCCTCCTTCCCAGTCCCTTCCTTCCTTCTTTCCTCCCTCCTTCCCTTCTTCCTTCTCTCTTTTCCTTCCTCTCTCCCTCCTTCCCTCTCTTCTTTACTCTATCCTTTCCTCCCTCCATCTATCCCTTCCTTCCCCTTCCTTCTTTCCTTCTTTCCTTTTTCCCTATGTACTTTTTTGCCTTCCTTATATTCTATCACCTTTCATTTATTCATTCATTCATTGATAACAAAAATATTGATTGACTGCCTTCTACACATACATCACTGTGATGGAATTGTCCAAAAGTGAAATAAGTGGCTTTGGAAAGTAGTTAGTTCCCCTTCAGAGGAAGTCTTTGAGAGAAAGTTGAATGACCACTGTTCAGTATGTAGGAGACAGAGTTCCTGCTTGGGTATGTTTAAGACTAAATTTTAGTCTGGACATGATTTCCCTTCTAATTCTAATTAGCTAACTATGACTATATAGTTACGTCTAACACAAGTCACTTGGACAATCACCAGTGCACAGTTCCTTTTTGAGGTCCCTTTCTCCCCAGCCAGAAATGACTAGGATTAATATAATAATATTAATAATAATAGCAATTCATGACTATACAGCCTCTTTTTCTGTCTCATCATAGCACAAAGGGGACTCTGGGTTCTTAAAGGCTTTGATAGTAGAGTATAAACTCTAAAAGGTCCTACTAGGTTGGAAAGCCTTGGAGTTTGGGCCTGTTGTCAAAAGACCAACAGACAGATTCAGACAGGTTCATCTCCAGAAAGCTGGCCTTCAGGAGATGAACTGGCTTCATCCTTCTTTCTCCCTTCCTTCCTACTTAATTTAACTATTGTCACACAATTCATCTAAGACATAGAGGAGTTGTAACCTGCATTAGGAGAGGGGATAAAGCATACTGGTAGAATAGTGTGGCTCTCTTGAAGTGGGAAAATGGTTAAATTTCATATTTGGATCTTGTCTATAAGGTATCTAATGCTTACTTGGGAATATTCAGTAGGTAGGAAGATTTTAGTATTTTTCCCACATTAATCATAAAATTATCTATTCTACCTTCTCAATAGCACAATGTCTAGGTCTGTTCCTTCTGATCTCCTAAGCATAGTGAATCCATGGGTGCTACCAATTAAAAAGTTGGTGAATTGGACAAGATGATCTCCAAGACTGCTTCTAGCTCTTATGGCCCCCTAGTTCAGTGAACTTACCAGACCTTCTTTGTTAACATCATTTAGCTGGGTGGCTGTGTGAGGTGCAAAATGCTAGACTTGGAATCAAAAGCCTGAATTAAATGTCTGTTTCTGCCATTTACTAACTATGATAGCCTAGGCAAGTCATTTCTCTTCTCTGGCTTTAATTTCCTCATCTGTAAAGTGGAAAGAATATCTGCAACACCTACTTTACTAGAGATGTTGTGACAATCCAAAGATTTAATGATAGTTGAGAGTACTTGGTGCCCACAAAGTGTTCTTCCTCTATTGCTTCACCATTATGATACATGCTAACCCTTTGGATGTTTATGTCTCCTTCCTCAGAGGTGGCTGACGGGCTCTGCTGTGTGCTCACAACACCCTGCTTAACTCAATGCACAAGTGGCAATGTGGATAGGGCCTCGGGATCACCGGTCGTGATGCGCCAGAAAAATTTCAACTGGAAAAATGCTGCCAGGTAGCATTTCTTTGTGTAAATAGAATGATGAGGTCAAGGGAAAGAACTTTTAGTGGAAAGTATGAAAAGGTACCGTAAGTTAGAGTGGAAACAGGCCTTGGGGGAAGGAGAGGAGACAGTGTGGTATGATGGGATAGGGAGAGCTAGGCCTGGCAAGCAAGTGGGCTGAATTCTGGTCCTAGTGTACTGGCAAACTGACTCTCTCATTTTGGGAGAGTCTTTCCACCTTCCTCTCTGGAGCTCAATCCAACCTCCTCATTTGTCAGATAAGGAAATATGGTGTAAGAATGGAGCACTGCACTTAAAGGAAAAAGATTCAGGATCAATCAATAAACATTTATTAAGTACCTACTACGTACCAGGTACTGTACTAAGTACAGGTAGATTAGAATTCCAGTTCTGTTCTTAATTAGCTATCTGGCTGTGCACAAGTAATTTCTCCTTTCTGGATCTGAGTTTCTTCACAGAAAGATAAATAAATTAGATGATAGATAGATAGATATTATTGATATGTAGATAGATATAAAAATAGATGATAGAGATAGACGGTAGGCAGGTGGATAGATGAATATTCTTTATTATTCAGTCACTTTCATTGTGTCTGATTCTGTGACTCTATTTTGGGTATTCTTGGTAAAGATATTGGAAGGGTTTGCCATTTCCTTCTTTAGCTCATTTTACAGATGAGGAAACTGAGGCAAACAGGGTAAGGTGACTTGCCTAGGGTTACATAGCTTGTAAGTGTCTGAGGCCAGATTTAAACTCAGGAATATGAATCTTCCTGACTTCAGGCCTGGCACTCTGTCCATTCCACCACCTACGAGAGAGAGTGAGAGAGAAGTAGAGATAATGAGATAGATGATAAATAATAAGAATGTGTATATTCGTCCTTCGTTGCCAAAGAAGACCATGCCATCAGAGAAATAATGACATGACTTGCGCTTGACTTTGTTTTGAATGAGGGAGGGCTGTGCAGGTCACCAGCCTCACTTCTCCTCCAGAGCCATCTGAATCCAGTGACCAGATATTCATCAGGATGACTGGAGATGACCCAGGATGAGGCAATTGGGGTTCAGTGACTTGTCCAAGGTCACACAGCTAGTGAGTGTCAAGTGTCTGAGGCAATATTTGAACTCAGGCTCTCCTGACTCTGGCACTGGTACTCTATCCACTGCACCACCTAACGTCCCTTGATGATAAATAATAGGAAGAAATAGAAGATATAGATAGACAGAAGACAGACCATTAGATTGCTGGAGCATTTGTTAAATCATAGCGCTAAATGTTAAGGATACAAGTATAAGCAAGCAAACTCTCAGTTTCTTCATCTGTAACTAGAGTGATAGATAGCTTCTATGGTCTCTTTCCAGCTCTAAATCTATGGTCCTATGAGGCCCAGGGGCACATGGCTAATTATGGGCCAAATTGGGCCTTTATCAGAATAGGACTGCTATGTTAATAAGTCAATTGAAAAACTAATCAAGTTTTTCTTTCCTTCTCTCATCCCTCCTCTCCCTCTTCCTTCTTACTTTTACCCCCTCTACCTCTCTGTGCATATGCAGAGTTCAGTCTAGTCCTGATGGAGAAACAAACCACCTGGAGATGGATGAGTCACTCTTCAGCTATGGTCTCCGGGAAAGTATCGCCTCTTATCTCTCCCTGGCAGGAGAAGACGGCTCTTCCTTTACCAGTGACCGCAAGAAGAAAAGCCATTCTCTGATATATACTGGGAACAAGCGCAAGAGTGCCCTGTTTTCTGCTCCTCAGTATTTTGAAGATTAGACTATGACCCACAAGGGAACACAGGACTGAATTCTCATCTCAAATCACCCATGGAGCCATGAGGCTTTGGGCTGCTGGTGGTCTCACAGCAACCAGAAGCAGAGAAAAAATGGACACATGAATGACTAAACTCTCAATAACGTACCACTTCCCACCAGCCCCCTAACTTCCCCTATGTCAACAAAAGAAGAATATCTCCTGGTAGCTAGATAGTACTGTAGATATTACTGTATTTTAAATTATAACTTAGTCATACACTGGATCACAAGAAGTGAGTGTATGCATGTGTGAGTGTGTGTGTGTGTGTGTGTGTGCGAGTGTGTGTGTCAGAGAGAGAGGGAGGGGGGTGGAGAGAATACATAAGAGAGAAAGATGAGAGAATGCATGTACAAAGACATTCTCTCAATAGAAATGTTTCAAACTTTGTGATCCAGACTAAAATTATCCAGAACTAACAGAAGGTCTGGGTTTGCTACTTTTTTCACTGAGTTGATCTTTTTAAAAACACCAAGAAGACTTCCTGGCTTCAATCTTTTTTCAAAAAATGGGAGTTCAGCAACACTAAATATGCCCTTTGTTGCAAAGTCTTCTTCAGAGTCAGATCATGGGTACTGTGGACATGGTGAGGACATGACATGGATCAGCTTCGATAGGTAATGAACTGAATGAAGATGCCCTGGCTCTGCTCGCTGAGTGATTCTGGACAAGTCACTTTAATTCTCTGAGCCTCAGTTTCCTCATGTGTAAAGTGTGTGTAGGGGAGTGTGTGGGTCTCTCTCCAGTCGTGGAATTCCTTGACTCCAGACCTGGGCAGACCTTCTCTTGGCATTACTTCCAAATGCTTAGGGAGGGTGAACTGAGGGAGACTGCTGAGATCAACCCCCTCAACACAGAACCTGGAAAGGTCCAGGGGCCAGGAGAACTAGATATGAGAAAATCAGTAGGAGTTTTGACAAAAGAAGGTCTCAAGAAATTGGTATTGTATAAAGAGTATTGGATTGAGAATCTGAAGACCTGGGTTTGAATCCCAGCTTTGCCATGCACTGCCCATGTGACTCAGGCTCATTTGGGCCTCAACTTCTGTAAAATGAAGATTGGATTAGTCGATTGGAAAGGTCCCTTCTAGCTGTAAACCCTATGAGGCTAGTATTCTGGGACACACACACAAAGACCCTTTCTCTGTTCCTGCAAATCTGCCCTTGAATGGACAGGAAACAATAGCTAAAGAATAAATTCATCAAATCTGGTGGCTCCTTCAAATGGTCTGGGAGCCTTATAACTCAAAACAGAGCTTTGGGAAAGGCTGAGGGTCCAAGTAGTTCCTTATGGCATGCCCAAACAGAGTCAGAAGAGCAGAGAAACTCTTCTCCAGGGACTGCTAAGCCTGTGGGTTAAATGCATTACTCATTTCTCCCAGTTTCAAAGGGACAGAAAGAATTTGTGAACGTTGTCTCTAGCCTGATAACAAAAATCTGTAATGCTTACTCTAGGCATGTTTGAGATCTTAGATCATCGCAGCAGTGGCATAGATATGTGTGCATTTTCAGAGCAGAGCATAAAGGCTGTTTGAAATAATCAACCATGTTATAGAGTCTGAATATAGCATTGTGGACATTGGTGTTGCTTGCCAAAAAAGGAGACCTCCCTCCAGAACTCCAGATGTTTGTATAGAGTCTAATGTATTGTTTCAATTTGTGATTCATGCAGTTGGAATGCTTGAGGGCATGTGTGTGTGTGTGTGTGTGTGTGTGTGTGTGTGTGTGTGTGTGTCAGAGAGAGAAACAGAGAGAGAGAGAGAGAGAGAGAGAGGAGGGAGATACTAATGTTAGCATTACACATTGATAAATCATGTATTTATTCTTTAAATTGTTATAATAAATATTTCATGCTTGAAATACACAATACAATTCTTGGGTGGTGATTGGTGAACTTGATTTCCAACTTACTGGGAGCTGATTTTTGAAATGATGGGAGAATATATAAGCATGCTTCCAGATATACAGAGCCATGACAGTGTAACAGAATGGGGGTGGGGACAAAGCAAAAGTAGTGGGCTGAAGGTCAGGGTGCTCCAGGCACAATTCTGACTGCCATTATCTTGGTGTATGACCTTGGCCAGAGAACCTAACCTTGCTTGCCTTAAGTTTCCAATGCTAGAAAGGGAAAGAAATGGACTGATGATATCTCAGGTCCCTTTCCTGCTCCATCATTTTGTTATGCTTTCTTCCTGCTCTATTGATCTAGGGATGTGTCAATGAGGCTGTTACTGGTTTATCAAGAATGGTAATTACAGTTCAGCAGAGCCAAGATGGCGAAGTAGAAAGACGCACATACACATAGCTCCGAACCCACAAATCACAGAACGGCTAGAGGGGACCAAGCCAGGGCGAATTTTGCACCCAGAGACCACGGAGTATTGGAGCGAGGGAGATTTCTGCTCCGGAGAGATCTGCGGACCTCTCGCAGGGGGTCCTTCGCGTCGTGGACTGGGCGCCCGGACGGGGAGCGGAGTGCGGCCCTGCCGCGGCCACGACACTGAGGGGAAGAGATCTGAGAGGGCTACGGGGACGGGATCTCCAGCAGCCACGCGGGTCCCCCCACCCACAGAGGGACCTGCAAACCTCTCGCAAAAGGTCTGTCGCGCTGCAGACGCGGAACCCAGCCCAGACCTGTGGCGGCGGCAGCAGCGGCCGCGGCTCCGAGAGGCACAGATCTGAGAGGGCTCCGGAGGCGGGATCTTCAGTGGCGGCACGGGCCCCCCCCACCAACAGGTGACTGACGGGGGTGGGTGAGAGAGTCTCTTTGGCGGGTTGAGAGGGGAGTGGGGTGCCCCCATGGCTTGGGCCCCCCCGGGAGGTGGGGGCTGAGAGGCAGCTGCGGACGGAGGCTCCCCAAACGGGCAGGAGCCTGGATCCATTGTGGAAGGTCTGTGCATAAACCCCCTGAGGGAACTGGGCCTGAGAGGCGGCCCTGCCCCGACCTGACCACCTGAACTTAATTCTCACACTGAATGCAGCCCTGCCCCCGCCAAAAATCCTAAGGCGGGAAGCAGCACTTGAATCTCAGTCCCCAAACGCTGGCTGGGAGGACCAGGAGGCGAGGTGGGTGTGAGGAGAACATTCAGAGGTCAGCCCACTGGTTGGAGAAAATGCCAAGAAAAGGGAAAAGAAATAAAACTATTGAAGGGTACTTTATCGGAGAAAAGACACTTCCTCCCCTCCTTTCTGATGGGGAGGAACAATGCTTGCCATCAGGCAAAGACACAGAAATCGAGGATTCTGTGTCCCAGCCCACCCAATGGGCTCGGGCCATGGAAGAGCTCAAGAGGAATTTTGAAAATCAAGTTAGAGAGGTGGAGGAAAGACTGGGAAGGGAAATGAGAGGGATGAGGGAGAAGCATGAAAAGCAGATCAGCTCCCTGCTAAAGGAGAACCGAAAAAATCTTGAAGAAATTGGCACCTTGAGAACTAGCCTAACTCAGTTGGCAAGGGAGGTGCAAGGGGCCAATGAGGAGAAGAATGCTTTCAAAAGCAGAATCAACGAAATGGAAAAGGAGATCCAAAAGCTCACTGAAGAAAATAGATCTTTCAAAACTGGAATGGTACAGATGGACGCTAAGGACTTTATGAGAAAGACAGATATCTCAGAACATACCGCGCAGATTCAAAAAATGGAAGATAATGTGAAATATCTTATTGGAAAAACAACTGACCGGGAAAATAGAATCAGGAGAGACAATGTAAAAATTCTGGGACTACCTGAAAACCATGATCAAAAGAAGAGCCTAGACATCATCTTCCATGAAATTATCAAGGAAAACTGCCCTGAGATTCTAGAACCAGAAGGCAAAATAAATATTCAAGGAATCCGCAGAACGCCGCATGAAAGAGATCCAAAAAGAGAAACTCCTAGGAGCATTGTGGCCAAAATCCAGAATTCCCAGGTGAAAGAGAAAATATTGCAAGCAGCTAGAAAGAAACAATTCAAGTGCTGTGGAAATACAATCAGGATAGTACAAGATCTGGCACCCTCTACATTGAGAGATAGAAGGGAATGGAATAGGATATTCCAGAAGTCAAAGGAACTAGGACTGAAGCCAAGAATCACCTACCCAGCAAAACTGAGTATAATACTTCAGGAGAAAAAATGGTCTTTCAATGAAATAGAGGACTTTCAAATTTTCCTGATGAAAAGACCAGAGCTGGAAAGAAAATTTGACTTTCTAACACAAGAATGAAGAGAACCATGAAAAGGTGAACAGCAAAGAGAAGTCATAAGGGACTTACTAAAGTTGAACTGTTTACATTCCTACATGGAAAAACAATATTTGTAACTCTTGAAACATTTCAGTATCTGGGTACTGGGTGGGAGTACACACACACACACATGCACACATGCACACATACATACGGACAGAGTGCACAGAGTGAACTGAAGAGGATGGGATCATATCTTAAAAAAAAAATGAAATCAAGCAGTGAGAGAGAAATATTGGGAGGAGAAAGGGAGAAGTTATATGGGGCAAATTATCTCTCATAAAAGAGGCAAGCAAAAGACTTATTAGTGGTGGGATAAAGAGGGGAGGCAAGAGAAAAACATGAGGTCTACTCTCATCACATTCCATTAAAGGAAAGAATATAATGCACACTCATTTTGATAGGAAAACCTATCTCATAATACAGGAGAGTGGGGGACAGGGGCACAAGCAGGGTGGGAGGGAGGATAGAGGGGAGGGCATGGGGAGGAAAATGCAATACGAGGTCGACACTCATGGGGAGGGAAAGGACCATAAGAAAATAGATGTAATGGGGGACAGGACAGGATGGAGGGAAATATAGTTAGTCCTATACAACACAACTAGTATGGAAATCATTTGCAAAACTAAACAGATATGGCCTATATTGAACTGCCTGTCTTCCAAGGGGAAGGGGTGGAGAGGGAGGGAGCTAAAGAAGTTGGAACTCAAAGTGTTAGGACCAAATGTAATGTTCTTACCACTGGGTAACAAGAAATACAGGTTAAGGGGTAAAGAAAGCTATCTGGCCCTACAGGACAAAAGAGAAGATGGAGACAAGGGCAGGGAGGGAGGATAGAGGAGAGAGCAGATAGGTCACAGGGGCAATTAGAAAGCTTGGGTCTGGGGGGGGGAGGGGATAAAAGGGGAGAAAATTTGTAACCCAAAATTGTGTGAAAATAAATGTTAAAAGTTAAATAAAAAAAAGAAAAATAAAAAGATAATCCCTACCAGCTCTAAAATCTTTAATTGTTTAAACTCCTTAAGCCTGACTCCAAAGGCTCAGTGTCTTCATGATGGTCCCTGACAGTGTGACTGAAAGCAGGGATAGACAGCTGAAGGAGCTCTGTGCTTGGCTGTTTGAGCCTAGAGCGGTCACAGCTACCTCTCGCTGCTTAGTGGTACTGTTTGTGGGGTTGCTCCTGGGATAGCATCAGTTAGTCAGTTAACAAATATTAATAATGTAACATGAGCCAGGTAATGTGCTAAGTGCCAGCCATACAAAGAAAGGTAAGAGGCAATTCCTGATCTCAAGGAACTCACATCCTAACAGGTAGAACACACAAACAAAACCCCCCAAAATCATCCTATATGCAGGTTTCATACAGTGTGGAGCTGCCAAAGTGATTTTCCTGAAGTATAAGTCCAGCCACATCACTCTCTTACTAAATAAATTCCAATGACTTCCTACTTCCAACATCATGATCAAATATCAAACTTTGCTCCCTCCTCTTCTCCTCTCCTTTTTTCATCTAATTACCCCTTACCACCCCTCCCAACTACCATGTACAATTTGAACCAGTGACACGCTGGCCTCTTTGCTGTTCCTTGAAGAAGATGCACCATCTCTGGACTCTGAGACTTTTCATTAGCTGTCCCTCTTGTCTAGAATGTTCTAGACAACTACTAGCTTCCTTCACATCCCAGCTAAAAGTCCATCTTGTACAGGAAGACTTTTCTAATCTCTCTTAATTCTACTGCCTTCCCTCTGTTGATTAGTTCCTATATATCCTGTATAAAGCCAATTTATATGTTTGTATGTTGTCTTCCTCATCAGGTTTTAAGTGTCTTCAGCTCAAAGACCATCTTTCACCTTTCTTTGTGTCCATACTGCTTAGAATAGTGCCTGACACACAGTAGGGTCTTAATAAATTCTTATTGTCTGAATAGGGAACTTCCAGATGAAACTCCTGAAACCCTAAAGCAAGTAGAGGTTAAGGGACTTGCCCAGGGTCACACAGATAATATTTGTGAGAGGTGGGAACTTCAAACTATTTTAAAAAATTTTTTAAATTCAGCAGTCCAATCAGAAAATACATATTTATTAAGGGCCTACTATGTGCCAGCCATTGTGCTAACTCCAGACATTTACATCGTTGAGGCTGGATCATCTGCTTCTCTAGCTGGTGTCTATATAGATGTAAAGGGTCATCAAAGTATTTACTTATACTATCTCCTTTGAGACCCCTAAACAAAGGGCTAAACCATTTTTAACTTCCAGGGAAGAATGTTGCTTTCTGGATCCCCCGGATCACACCAGTAAAGCTAAGACTGCTTCCACCTGGACAACAAGGCAGCTAAGGGCAGCTGTCAAGGGAGCAAGAGATCATAGAATTATAGACCATCAAAATTGGGAGGGACCTCAGAGTCCAACCTGTACCTGAGTAGGAGGACCCTTTATCAATCCATCAACAAGGGGTCATCAGACCCTCATTTGAAGATCTCTAGTAATGGGGAGAGTATTACCCTTTCTGAAAGAAGACTATTCCATTCACTGAGCTCTATCAGAGTTGGGAAATTTTCACTATTAATATAGATTGGCAATATGGGTGGGCTAAAACACACACTCTACCTTGTGCCTCAGATTTTAGGATCCTGTGAGAGCATCAGCTAGCTGGTCAACAAATATTAAGAATGTAATATGTGCCAAGTAATGTGTCTCAAATTTTAGGATTTGTGGGAAGAAACCTCATGCACCTTAACTTTCATATGCATTGTCTCACAAATATAAATACCAATAATAAGTCCTGAGAACAGCGCTTCAGCAGCTTGGGCCCTAAATTCCTCATAAAGACTTGAGCAAAGCTGGTCATTTTTATTACCAATTACTCATTTACTGCCAATTCTCATCTTTTTTTCTAAAAATCTATTGCCTGGAAAAAGACTTCTAAGAACTATTAATACATTCAATAATTTTCATCCTCTTCACTATAAATGATTTCATGTCTGTCTTAATAACTGCTTATACTACTCTATTAATAACTGTTGTTAAATGGGTAAAACAGATGAATGAATTTGTTTTTAAGCACCACTGTCACTGGGTTTTTAAGCACCACTTCATTATATTATTAAATGAAATTCCCCAACCACCTACAGACTCAACAAGAAAATCCTTCCTTCTGGATCCATCAGATGGCAGTCTAGAGAGAAAGGCCTCTGTGTTCTGGTGAACGTCTGATTTATAAGAGGTGGAGATGAATGGGGGATGGAAAAACAGCCAAAGAGTTCAAATTGTCCTAGCCAATTTGTCAGTTCCTAGTATAGAGCTGAAGGTATAAAAGGCACTGGTGTTTATACAGTTGAAGGTCTTTATCTCAAGACTTTTGGTGTGCTGTGTTAAGAAGGGCCCCTTCTGAAAGATGTTGAAGCCAAGAAAAATATGCCCAAGAGGGGAATCCATGCCAATGTCTTAGACCTGGTTCTGAAACCTCTACATTACTGATCATAGGATTTAGAGCTGGATAAATCTTTGAGGAAATTGAATCCAAACCAATTTTCAACCACCTGTAGTCACCATTTTACAGATTGGTTGAAATGATTTGTCCAAGATCATATAAGTTATAAGTAATAGAGCTGAGGGGTGAAGTTTGCATTCTCTGACTCTTAATCCAGTCTACTTCTTATTCCACCACAATGTTAGGAAACATGATGTCACTGACTGCCTCTCCATCAGTCAAAACATTTTTGAAGTGCCTCTGCAGATTGTGAGGATGAATTTGTGTTCAAGTCACCCAACTCTCTCACAACCAAGGGCATGGATCTACAAGAAGCTTGTTCAGAATTTGGCAATGGAACAGAGGAGCCCCAACCAGCTTTCAGGGAGTAGATTAAACTGACAATATTGGTCTCATTAAAGCCAAGCCCTCACTAATCAGAACACAAACTGCAGATATGGACAATGTAGGAAGCATTTCACATTTTTAGCAGGCTACTCAACTAGGAGGGCAGCTGGGTGGCTCAGAGGATAGAGCACCAGGCCTGGAGTCAGGAAGATCTGAGTTCAAATCCAGCCTCAGATGCTTACTGCTAGTATGACCCCAGGCAAGTCACTTAAACCTGTTTGCCTCAGTTTCCTCACGTGTAAAATGAGTTGGAAAAGGAAATGACAAACCACTCTAGTATCTCTCCCAAGAAAATCTCAAATGGGATCACAGAGTCAGCCCTGACTGAAATGACTCAACAATGAGACTCAATTGACAGTTATATGGTGCTTTAAGGTTTGCAAAGGAATCCACACACGTGTGTATGTATATATAAATGTATGCATATGTGGATACACATGCACACACACACATATATATACATGCAAATATGTGTATCTTTCTATCAATCTGTCTTTCTGTCTATTTATCTATCTATCTATCTATCTATCTATCTATCTATCTATCTATCTATCTATCTATCTATCTATCTATCTTTGGTCCTTAAAACAACCCCAGGGCCATGTAGTCAGTAAGTAGCTCAAGCAGGATTTGAATGGAGTTCTTCCTGACTCCAGTTCTAGTACTTATTACACTCTGCCTTTTCCACACATTCCTTGAGCAAATGTATTAATGCAGGAGCCATACAACCTGACTTATCGTAGAAGAAAATCCCCTATGAAAGAGCTTCTGTCTTTCATAATGGAACTTTCCATTTTAGAGATACTCAAGGGATAAAAATGTCTGCAGAAGAGAAAGTCTAGCTTTATGGAAACTTCTCTTAGCCATTCCTTGGCACATACCCTCCTTCTCCCTCATTCTCCCTCCTCGTTATCTTCCCACCACTATTCCTAACTTGGTTATGTTGTAGAGTTCTGGAGGCCCATTCCAGGGAGAAAGAGAATGTCAGGCCCTTCCCCTCCCCCCTGTAACTCATCCCATTCCTATGGGCAGAAGAAGTTTGATGGCATTAGTAAAGATTTGTTAAATATCCCCATATTTCAGAATTAAATCCCACTCAAAACAGAATTAAACAAACAAAAACCAGACCATTTTGAAACCTAAATAAAAATTAAAGAGATGAAGGACAAGATCAAGGCTAGTGCTAAGGAGAAACATGAAATAGGCTATGTTTGGTTCCAGTTGTCTCTTCACTCTTTCCTATTTTAATGAATATGAAAACCTGTGCCCCAATCCCCTCATCCCTGATAGCTTGGGTATATCTTCCTGATAATCTAATAGTCCCCCGATAGTCCAAGTCTATCTTATACCGCCACAGAGCACCTCACAGCTACAAATTAACCTACTGTGTTCATGAAGTTTCCCCCAACACATTCCTTTCAACTTGATTGCATCACTCTATGATGGCAGCAATCAGTTTCACTAGATTGACCACTAACCTAATCCATTAGGGCAGGGGTTCTTAAACTTTTTATTGTCATACCCTTTTGAAAGTCTGGGGAAGACTATGGATCACTTCTCAGAAATATGTTTTTAAATGCGTTCAATAAAATACATAGAATTACAAAGGAAACCAATTATATTGAAATTCATTGTCAAAGTACATACACACACACATACACACAAACATATTTTAAGTTCACAGGCACCAGGTTAACCCCCTTCTAGATAACATTATAACTTCAGTTATTAAAATATAATATTCCTTAGGAAAGAGTATTGTTAAGGGTGTGAATTTCAAGCAGGTCGTGAAAAAAAGATGTGCTTTCAGGGGAGCCCTGAAGCATCCTTTGAATCATGTGATCTAGGGGTCACTTCACCTCCATCTTTTAAAAGATTCCACTTAAAGTCTGAATGCAGATGGAAGCATGCTATTTTTTCTCTCTCTCTTTTTGGTTTCCTCTATCTCATGGTTTTCCCCTTTGGTTCTAATTCTTCTTTACAATATGACTAATATGGAAATATGGTTAATATGATTGTACATGTATACCCTATGTCACATTGCATGCCATCTTGGGGAGGGTGGAGTGGAGGGAAGAGGAGAAAAATTTAGAATTCAAAATCTTACAGAAGTGAATGTTGAAAACTAAAAATAAATAAAATTTTAAAAATTAAATAAACACCAGACTCCACTTAAGTCAAGGGTACAATGACCCCTTTTTCCCTCTTAGCTCACATCATCCCCCTTTCTGAGGGCCCCACCTACTCCATATCATCAAGTTAAAACAAACTTGCTTAGGCAGATAAAGGACCTGAGAAACCAAGGACCAGACTTTGAGACTGAGGTCACAGATGAAAAATAGTACTTACCATCAGTACAGCTCTTTTGAAGAGTCTTGAGTTAGCAGTGGTCGTCAGAAGGTGGAGGCTGGTAATGTCAGCACCACCTCGATCTGCTGCCACAGACACTTGACGGGGGTCTCCACCAAAGCTGGAGATGTGAGCCTGTACCCATTTTAGAACTGCTACCTGATCCAACAGGCCCCAGTTTCCACTGGACTCACTAGACCCTGGAAGAAAGACAAAATTTAGGCATAAAAATGTAGGTCAAGTGACACCAGTAGAATCCAACCCTCGAATTTAAAAGGTCAATTGCACAGGGGCAAGGAATGAAGCAGACAGGCAGCATGTTACAATGGAAAGATCACTCGCTGGGCTTGGGGGTCTGAAGGTTCATATCCCAGCTTGAGCATGTAATAACTATATCCCCACGGGCAAATCATTTAATTTCTCTGAGCCTCAGTTTTAACATCTGTAAAATGGAGATACTAATATAATAGAAAATGGAGTATCTACCTTAGAAGTTTGTTGCAAGAATCAAATAAGATAATGAATGCAAAGGAGGGCTTTGTGAGCCTTAAAATGCTACTTAAATGTTAGCTATTACTACTATTATAATTATATAAAATACTTTATGGATTTAAAAGTATGTCATAAAAGTCAGTTATTTCTATCTTCATTACTATCATTAATAGTAGAAAATGGCCTGGAGGTCTTAGTGGACTAAACATTCAATATGAGTAAATAGTATGGCATGTTAGCCAAAAAAGACTAATGCAATCTTTGTTGTCATTCATTTGTGCCCAAATCTTCATGACCCCATGGACCATAATGTCCATGGGCTTTCTTGGCAAAGGCACTGGAGTGATTTGCCATTTCTTTTCCAGTGGATTAAGGTGAACAGAGGTTAAGGTTAACAGAGGTTAACGTAGCTAGTAAGTGTCTGAGGCTAGGTTTGAACTTAGGTCTTCCTGACTCTAGACCCAACTCTCTATCTACTGAATCATCTAACTATTCCTAAAGCAACCATAGGCTGCATTGATAGAAGCCCTTTACTTGAGTATTATTCTGATGTCTTATCATAGGGGAGAGGTAATCTTGGACTCCATGCCAATAGCCTTGGGAGGGCTTGACAAGCTGGAAAGATGTTGAAAACAGGGTCAAGCACCAGGCTGTATTACTGTCCTCTGAGGACTAGCCCAGGTAAGTTTGGAGAGATGCACTACCGGGTTGCCTATAGGATGATGAGGTCTTTGACCAAGCAACTCACAAAGAGTCTATTGAGTTATAGAGGAGTTGGGATCTGTATGGGAGAAAAGGGAGGCAGCACCCACACCAACAAAGTTATGGATTCATAAAGTATTGACTATAGAGTGAAAGGTTCCAACATACTCTCTCTTAGACAAGTAACAACCAGACTACTGGGTCCAAGCTGGAGTAAGTCCAAAGGACAGTAATGAAGATGATGTAGGAAGTGAAGAACATGCCAGGCAAGGACCAGCTGGATAACAATAGCAAAGACAACACAAAGAAAAATGTCCCAGGACTATTTATATCTGCTCTCCATTGAACATAAAAATGAGAAGAATGAAACGACAATAACAACAACATATTTAGATAGCTCTTTAAGGTTTGCAAAGTGTTTTACGTACATATATATAATATATATATATTACTGTATACATTATCTCATCTGATCCTTGAAAAAACCATTGTGATTGGTGTTTCCTTATAGAAGGAACAGGAATGTTTTGCCCAGGGAAGAGAAGATTGAGGGTGGAGTACAATAAAAGTCTTTAAATATTTGAAGGCAAGTATCTTGTTTTTCTATTTGTATTCTTGGCACTTTGCACATAATTAGCCCTCAATAAACATTTTTTCATTCATTCACTCCTTTGCTTGATCCCTAGGGGTAAGATTAGAACAACTGGGTATAAACTGTTGGAAAATAGATTTTTACTTGATATAAGTAAAAACATCCTAATTATTAGAATGATCTAAAGGTATAACAGAATGCTTTTGTGAGTGGTAAATTTGCTGCCTTGAAAAGACTTCAAGGAGACACTGGATGATCCTGTGTTGGGATTTTTCCGTTGTTTCAGTCATATCTGACTCTTTGTGACTCCATTTGGGGTTTTCTTTGCAAAGATACCAGAGTGGTTTGCTATTTCCTTCTCCAGCTCATTTTACAGATGAGGCAATTGAGGGTCACACAGTCAGAGGCCTAATTTGAACTCCAGAGGATGAGTCTTCCTGACTCCAGGTTCAGCACTCTCTTCCTTGAGCTACTCAACTGCCCTGCTATTGGGGACATTCCCTTATAAAACATGTAAGTGTAAGCTTTTTTCCCCCATTATGATGATTATTCATTTCTGCATGAAGGAGAGATAGAGCTCAGGGAAGAAATAGCTGGTGGGATAACCATAAATGAAACATTAGAGAGGAAAGCAAACATCTCTGACTTGGGAGAATGGTAGCGACAGGAGGCTAGGATGATGGGGAAGGAGCATGTGAGGATATGTGGGCATGACGCCTGGGTAGAATGAGAACATGGGATGATTTGAAGCTACTGTCAAGTTGGATGAATGAATGAATAAGAAATCAGACAAGTGGCTCTAGAATAGTTTTTAAATGGCCTTATTTAGTATTGTAGGAAGCCAGGTGGGAGGAAGATAGTGCTAGAATCATTAGATTCAAGCTGGAATGGTTTGTAGAGATCAACTCATCCAATCTCCTCATTTTCCAGATGTGGAGGCTGGACCCAAGAGATTCTATGATATTTTCTTCAGGTTCCACACCTCCAGGCTTTGAACTCTGGTCCATCTTCTAAATGTAAATCCAGTGTGCTTTTGGCTGTGGAACAACTCCTCCCAAACTTCACCTATTATTATTGTTAAGTCCATGTGTCCATGTCCTGTCTTCTGAACTAGAGTGTAAAAACCTTAGATCAGGAACTATCTCCCATTTATTTATGTTTCTCCATGGGTACACATGTAATACTCAGCACCCAGAAGTGGGTCAAAGGAACACCTGTTGAGAGACTGACTGAAAGCTTCGCTGAATTCTTAAAATCTAAAAAGGTTGAAATGACTCTAGTGGAGTTCTAAGTCAGGACATCTTGGCTCAGACACAGTGGCAAGTAAGAAAATGTTTCAGGAATGAGTTTGAGGCAGGAGATAAACAGAGTAGACATCCTATGCTCCATTCCCACTTCATGAAAACAATGAACTATGCAATGGGAAGCTACGCCCACTGAAATCCGAATCCTAAAATGACAACATTTCCCACTGTTCACTTAAAGCAACACTAAAAAAGTGAATAACTTCAAGTGCATTTTGCTTTCTATGCTGGAGAAGCCATTAGGGAGTCTATTGGTGAACCTCCCTGCATCCCATGCTGCTGGATTTGTTAAGGTGGAAGAAATTTAGAGGTTAAATGGAGGGCATAGTAGAAAAATCAGTGAATTGGGAGAGAAGCTCTACAATTCCCTCACTACACAGAGATGTACCATTTAAGGCAGAAGACGAAAGTGATATGTGCCCAGCATCTTACTTTCTACAGATTTTATCTGTCCTCAACTGCTCAAGAATTTAAGATGGCTCTCCATTGCCTATCACATTAACTCTGGACTCTTCTGCCTGACTTTCAAGGTTCCCCACATCACCCCAATATTGAGACAGAAATAGCTTAGAGATTATCTAATCCAGTCCCTTAATTTACAGAGGAGGAGGTGAGATTAAGAAAAATTGAGTAATTTTCCCAAAGTCACAAAATAGCAGCTCTGGGACTCAACATCAAGTCTAAGAATATTGCCTGTGGCAATAAATCATTAAGGGACTGGTCTAGGGTAACAAGTCAAGGCATAGCTGGAACCTAGCTCTTCATCCAGGGCCTGCACCTTCCCCCTGAGCTCTGCAGCCCCCAGGCTCTCAAAAACCATAAATCGCAATGGTTGCTATTGCTGCTGCTACTCAGTGCTCAACCTGGTACCTGGCTTATGATAAATCCCTAGTATATGTGATTGAGTGACTACTACAATTTCCATTTCTGTATCAAATGACACACTTTCTACAAACAATCCTATTAAATAGGCAGTACATGTGTTGTAATCCTTATTCTACAGATGTGAAAACCAAGGCTCTGAGAGTTCAATTGATTTTCTGATAACCATATAGCTGCTAAATGCTTGAGGGAGGAGTTGAACCCAGGTCTCTTAATGCTAGCTCCATCATGATTCTTTTTCATCTATCCAAATCTACCCAAATCCATTCTTGAAGACTTCCTCTTCCTGGAAGCTTCCCTTGGCTACTCTAGCCCCATTGTGTCTTTCCCTTTTTGAAACTCCTATTGTTCCTAGAGTGAAGGGGATCTTAACCATTTTTTGTGTTGTGGACTCACTGGCAGTCTAGTGAACCCTATGGACCTTTTCTCAGAATAATGTTTTTAAATGAATAACATGTATGTAAACATATGTAAAATATATATGCAAACATACACCTATATAAAACTATTTAACCATAATTATATCTGTATATTTTTACTTGTATATTTATCTGTTTCATCTTGAAGCCCTGCCAGAGGAAAGTTTTAGGAGGTTAGACTAGACCAGGAGTTCTTAACCTTTCTTGATCCATGGACCCCTTTGTCAGTCTGATGAAGTCAATAGACCCCTTCTCAGAATAATGTTTTAAATGCATAATACATGTATGCAAGTATATACGTGTGTGTGTACATACACACACGCACACACACATATATGTGTGCAGTCATTCAGTCATGTCTGACTCTTTGTGACCCCATGGACCATAGCACACCAATGCTGTGTGGGGGGTTTTCTTGGCAAAGATAATGGAGTGATTTGCCATTTCCTTCTCTAGTAGATTAAGGCAAAAAGAGGTTAAGTGACTTGCCTAGGGTCACACAGCTAGTAGCAAAGGTCAAATCTGAACTCAGGTCTTCCTGACTCTAAGCCTGCATTCTATCCACTGAACTACCTAAGGTATATAATACTAGAGCATAACCATAATTATATAGCTTTATGACTTTATATCTATATGTATGTATATCTATCTAATCTATTCTCTGGATGATTCTCAGATATGCCATAGAATATTACAACTATATAGATATGTGTATATATCTACATATATGTGTATGTATATATACATAAATATATATAAATGTATGTATATAACTTTATATAGTATGTATATATGTGTCTATGTGAGTATATATAACGTGCATATACACAGACATAAACATACCTATGAAACAATATGTAAAATATATTAAAATTATACAGTATGTGTGAATATGTATTTGTGTATACATATACATATATGCATATGTAAAACTACATATGTTATGTGTGTGTGTGTGTGTGTGTGCGTGTATAACTAGGGTACAGAAGCTGGATGAGTCCCTTCTCTCAGGAATGCTGTAGAAATTATTGAGAGGTTGGACAACATTAGGGTCTCTGAAGGCTTGTGGGGTCATAGTACCCTTTGGCAATCACTATGAAACCCATGGACCGTTTCTCAGAAAGGGTTTTGAAATGTATAAAATACATAGGATTATAAGGGAAATGAATTATATTGAAATATAAACATCAAAAAATTTGTTGAAAAACTCTCAGACTTCAGGGTAAGACTCGTCTTTAGTCAGTACCCCACATTGGCACATGGAACTCTTTCTTAGGTACTGGTTCTCTTTCTCCATGGAGGTTATAAGCTCCTCATGAGCAGAGATTATCTCTCAGTTCTTCTCTCTCCTCCACAGTCCTCCCAGCCTTATCACAGTGTTGGATGAATACAGTTTGTTGTTCAGTACCTAACAGATTTGTTACACTGATATTCATTTATTGTACACTGGGGGAAAAGCCCTTGGGCGAGGCTATGACTGGTACTGAGAAGTATGGGGCAGAGCCCAATTTCACAGTTAAGTTTTGTTCAGTAATAAACTGTTAGAGTCGGAAGGGTCTACTCCCTCCCTCCTATTTATAGAATGAGGAAACTGAGCTAGAGTGATAGAAAGACAACATATTTGCACAGGGCAGAGATTTAGCTGCGACTTGAGGAAAATCAAAGAAGTCAGTAGGAGGAGACAAAGAGGGAAAAGATTATGGAATTGGCAAATGGAGTGCCCAGATAAGGAAATCACCTCTTACCATGCAGATTGGAAACTTCTCTGCAATTTTTAATCTTAGAGAATAAAATATATGCAACAGACTATATAATTGATTATTTTCAAATAACAATATGTAATGATCATACCAAGAAGATTTCTGATATATTTTTTAATTCATGTTCTGAACCTATATCAATAGAAAAAGAAATATGTTGACCGCATCTTAACCTCTTTGTTAATGTTATGTCCTTCAAACAAAATGAACACACTCTCTTGAAACCAGATGACCACAGCCGAGCTACTCAGGAACAAAATTACGGGCAGATCGGGGAAGGCTATCTTCTGGAATGCTCTCTTTGTGTTCATCTGTACCTATTGGCTTCTCTGACTTCCTTCAAGCCCCAGCTAAAGTTCCACATTCTACAGGAAGCCTTTCCCAACCCCTCTTAATTCCCTTGCCTTCTTTCTCTTGATTCTTTCCTACTTATCCTGTACGTAGACTGCACATAGTTGTTTGTATATCTTCTTCCCCATTTGATCTTAGGCTTCTTGAGACCAAGGACTGTCTCTTGCCTTTCTTTGTATCTCTAACACTTAATGCAATGCCTGGGACAGAGTAACATTTAATAAATATTTATTAACTGACTAGCTAATTGTATTATCTACCCCCAGCATGTTTATATACAATTAGAATTAAGCTAGACTATTCTGAGACACAGGGATTTACAGTAAAAATTAAGTGAAAAAGGATTTTCTCCCCTCACTGGAGTCTCTGAATAAGTACCCAGTATCCCTACATGACTAAAGGTCATATAGGTGGTAACTGACAGATGCATATTTGAACTGTGGCACTCTGCTTTCAGGTCAGTGGACTTCACTGATCCCACTCACCCTTCAGTTTCCTACCTATAGAATAGCAAACTTTTACTAAGTTGTTACTCTGTTTCAAGCACCGTGCTAAATGGAAACACAAAGACAAAAGTGAAAAAAATCTCTGCCCTGCCTTCATGGAGGGCATTCTCTTTGGAGAGACAACATGTACATACAAAAGTATACACAAAATAGATAAAAAGTTTTGGAGCAATCCCACCAGCAGTTTGGGGGATCAGTGTGGTAAAAGGTGATGCTTGAATTTAGTCTTTCAATATTTCAACCAGCTGTTTGGGTCATAGAGGCAACTAAGGATGGTGATGCATGAATGAGATGCTCTGTATGGAAGAGCTTTGCAAAATTAAAAATTTTATGTCATGTGGAAATGTAAGATCTCATTCACAATAGAAGCTACTGCATTAAAGGAGAGGGCCAGTTCAATTAAGTTAACTTTACTAAGCGATTCAATCCAGCCAATATTTATTGCATGCAAGGCATTATGCTAGTTGATAGGAAAACTAAGATCAAATGCAGGAGAGATAGAATGTGTGTGTAGATCTGCATGTAGGTTCATTTTATGGGATTTGTATATTTAGTATTAGGTATGTTTATTTAATGTATATGTATGTGTGTGTGTCCAATACACATAGGCAACTAACTGACAACTAACTTGCCTGGAGTCAAGAAGACCTGAGCTAAAATCTGGCCTCAAACACTCACTGACTGTATGACCCTGTGCAGATCACTTAACTTCTGTTTGCCTGTTCTACTGCAGAAGGAAATAACAAACCACTCCATTATCTTTGCCAAGAAAACCCCATACAGGGTCATGAAGAATCAGACGTGACTGAACAGCAATACATGCATATACACACATCTTGGAATATATGTGTATTAGAGGAAAGAAAAATGGACAAATGGATAGCCAATTTTGACGAGATTAAGGATGGCTGCAGGTGGTAGTAATCATTGTATTGGACAAGAGAGTGACTCAATCATCCCAGGAAGTCCGTAGATGTGTAAGTAATTGAAATATGGCCAGGAAACACAATTCCTTACTTCAAGGAGAATTAGACTAGTGTAGACATGTTGATTTACAATGACACACATCTCTATATGCATTTAAAATTTGCAAAGCACTTTCTGTGTGGTACAGAGAGGACAATGCTGAATTTAGAGTGAGAGAATCTGGGGTGGCATCTTAGCTCTGGCCTTGGGCAAGACACTAGACCTTTCTGGGCCTCATTTTTTTCATCTATAAAATAAGGCAACTGGTCCAAGGTTCCTTCCCACTCTCTATATAGTATCCCCTGAACCTAGGTGTGTGTGTGTGTGTGTGTGTGTGTGTGTGTGTGTGTGTGTGTGTTTGTGTGTGTGTGTAGCGAAGTGTGGGGGTAAGTAGGGTAATTATCATGATTCTCCTTTGACAGATTCAAATGCAGCAGAAGGAGATACAATGACTAGCCCTGTTCACAAGACAGAGTTAGGGTACAAATGCAGGTCCCTTGGTTCCCATGCTACCCCTAAAGGGTCTTTTCATCACTTTAAGGCCTCTAGAGAAGGCAAAAAGTGGAATTTATTTTTGCTGGAAACCTGTGACATCTATGTCACTAGGGATTTACGAAAGTAAGCTAAACAATTCAGGCCTGTCTCAGGCTGGTATGAAAGGAAACAGGACTGTTTTCCCAGACAGTTAAGAGGACAGTGTTGGATGAAAGGTGCTAAATGCATACAAGGAAATCTCTTTTGCCAACACAGATCATCTCTCCTCCCTCCAAACCACTGAATTATTTTCTCTTGTGGTATTTAATATTTCACCTTATGCTATTTTTAATTTTGTCTATATTCCATTTCTCTTTAGAATATAACTTCTGGGAAGGGATCATGTCTTTATATATTACCTAGTAGAGAGTGCTTGCTTATTGAATTATTGAGAAATCTCAACCAGTTGTTATTTTCTAATATTTAGGAATTGGAATGTATACAACTGCATGTAGTAGGCACCTAATAAATGTGTTGAATGATGATTGAATGGATGAATGCAACTCACCAGTGCTCAGGAAGCCAAAGATACCAACTCGGTAGTTTGCAGTGACCACAATGATATCTCCAACTGCAGCAAGAAATGATCCTTCCAGGTCTAGCTGTTCCTTTCTCCCACCATTTTCACCGGTATTGTGGAAGAACACTAGCACTGATGTATTCTGGCTCTGAAATAAATGAAACGGGCTTTATGGCACTGAGGGAGAAAGAATATCTGATACTTGGTTCAGTTTCAAGTGTGCAAATTGGACTCCTATGGTTTCCACCCCTTATCTAGAAAGACTTTTTCTACTTGTTGCGGCCCTAAGATATGTCTTGCTTTTTGCCACCTTTCTTATTTTAGAAGCTCTAACTCTCGATATATTATCAATTTCTCTTTATCAGAAACCCTGCAAATAATGATTAATGAAAAGGAGCACATAGAGACATAAAAATATTAGTGCCAGAAGAATTCTTAAGAGATCATCTGGTCCAATCCCTAACAATGCAAGAGAACTATAATGTAGAGTGGAAAGAAGACCAGTCCTCAAGTCATAATACCTGGGTTCAGATTCCAGCTCTTGTACTTACTGCCTAAAATGGCAAATCCCTTCACATGTCTGAACGTTAGTTTTTTAGAGTTCTCTAAGCTCCCTTTCAGTATTAAATTCTATGATTTTTTGAAATGGGGGCAAGGCCAGAAGGGGGTGACTTGCCTAAGTCAGTGGCAGAGCCTCAACAAAATTCCAGGTTTCCTGACTTTAATTCAGTGTCCTTCTACTACTCCAGGCTGCCTTCTTGTGGCCATATATACATACGCATATAGAAACATAGTGACCATTCTCTCTACCTCCAAAAAGAGAAACTGAAAGAATTGATCTTTCAATACAAGCAAATAATACACATATGTATGTATGTGTGTGTATGTATACACACACACACACACACACACACACACACACACATATATAGTTGTTCAATTGATTAGTCATGTCTTATTTTTTGTGACCCTTTTTGAGATTTTCTTGGCAAAAATACTGGAGTGGTTCGCCATTTCCCTCTTCATCTTATTTTACAGATGAAGAAACTGAGGTAAACAGGGTTAAATGACTTGCCTAGGGTCACTCAGCTAATAAGTATCTAAGGTCACATTTGAACTCAGGTCCTTCTGACTCCAGAGGTGGCACTCTATACACTGCAGCACCTAACTGCCATGTGTGTATATGTGTGTATGTGTGTGTGTGTGTGTGTGTGTGTGTGTGCATGCATGGGATTTATTTAATGTCAAGCTCCCCCAAAAATGGCAAACTAGAAGGTGTGTTAGGTTAAGTTTCACATGGGATAACACAAAGATCTGGAATGTTTTAGCTATAAAGAACCATCAATATGCATGAATCACTCCTCCTGAATTTCCTATTTTTTTCTTCTTAATCAGCAAAAGAAAATGCTTGCCTTGTTACCAGTGAATAGGAATGAAGCAAGTGGGAATGAGGAGTGAGGAAGGAAAAATCAATGAGTCAGAGTCAGCTCTCAGCTGCATGCAAACACAGGCCAGACACCTAGGGCAGATGGATCCATGCTTTGGAGACTCTAACAACATTACTCTCCTTCTCAGACTGTCAAGTTACCATCTCCACTCAACTGGGTTGACTGAGACCAGTAACTCACCCAAGATAGACACTACCGAAGCTCCTTTAATCCAAGTATGTTAGGGGTAGTGGAGGGGAAGTGCTCTTCACTGAGAAGAACAACAGGGCTATTCACCCAAGGCAGATTACGCTAACTGAAGTAGGCAAAATCAAGAAATGGTGATTTTGTCACAAGCATACCTGTGGCAACAGTCACCACTTCCTAGTCCAGCATCATCAGTTAAGTAATAATTTTTACCTAACTGTTATTTGTTCACACAAAATCACAGAGGGTTAGAATGAGAAGCAGGGACATGATAAAGCCAGCTCAAGCTAGATCTAGAGGTCAATTGTTAAATTCTCCCAGTGTCCAATGCTATTTTTACTACCCCACACTGCTTCCCTGTTTTGCTGATGAAAGAAGTCTATAGCATACTGTTGGAGTCTGTCGTCAGTGTACAGAGGGCTACATCCCCCCGCCCACTGCCTCTACCCCCCCCCCCCCCCATAGGATACCATAGCTAGGAAATATCACCTGCTGAAACTGTTGAATCAACTCATAATGGATGAAACTAGCTCTCTACAGGAATTTTTCCAAAGTCAGGAACCCTAAGAGATTAGTAAATGGGAGGCAGATGAGCTTACCAATCTTACCAAGATGACTAGCAGCTGCTCTTCTATCTAATCAAGGAACTACCACTATGAAATGTGAACCATTTCCACAAAAGCACTCATTTTGGAAATTGTAGCATCACAATACATAAATCAGTAATAATAAAGTGAAAACATTTTCTAGCTTACTAGTTGCTTAATCTCTTTTGACTATATAATCTATCACTGTTCTTCCTATAAAAGAAAGTGAGATAAGGCATGCAACATAATTTTCAAACTTTATGCCACTTCTCTGAACCTCAGTTTCTCTATCAATAAATTGGGGGGTTGAGACTTACTTCTAAAACTTTTTCCAGCTGCAGTATTCTATGCCATCTGTTTTGTCTGATATTATATATTCTAAGGCTTGATCCAATTCTACCCTAAGTATGCCCACCCCATATGGCTCAGCCAGAAACAGCATACTAGCCACCTTTTTGGCACTACAGCGGGAGAATTATACATGTGATTGGGCTGGTTGGTGATCTTCCCTGATCTGCAGGTACCTCCCGGGCAACTGAGAATATAAGCTATGGTTCAGGGTAGAGAATCTAGTCCTCTGGCTCAATGTCCAAGGTCTTATTTTCTGTAATGATGAAGCAATTCCTTATTGGTCCCATGGATTTGTGTTTTGCTTTATGACACAGTGATCCCTTACTGGGTCCCAGTGATTTTGGGGCTATGTCAAAAATGACTGACGGCTGCATTTAATACCCATTCAGCATATTTGAGAAGGGGACACAAAAGTCCTCCCTGTTCTCTCTGCATTCGGAGAACTCTGTCTTGACCTTCCAGCACAGGAGAAGGCAGTAAGAGGGAGGCGATTTCTTTCCTTCTCTCTCCCTGGCAGGAACCATGATCATCAGTGGAAGAACATGTGCTTGCCTAGATGAATCAGAGCTTGGGCCTCAAATGCCCAGCTGCCTCCCTTGTTTTGTGTTTCTTTCCTTGATCACAAGTAGTCAAATAGAGATCATGAAACACAGATGTTTCCAGCCTATATTATGGTTACTTCATGAGCTCCAGAGGTCTGGTCACTAAATCGAGTGCTGGTTGTGCAGTAGGAAGTGCTGGGGGAGATGGCCAGCCATCCCTGTATGAGTTACTGCTCAGAAAAATGCATACCGAGGTGAAAGTGAAATCTGCCTAGCAGTCCCATAGTCTCCCAGGATAACATGAGAGGAGCAAGAGGTGACAGTTTCCTCTTTTAAGTATTTAAGTATTAAGAGATTTTACTTTGGCAAGGTGGAGGGAGAGAGGGGAATATGTAGAGAATGCAAGAAAAAGCCTTTTCTACTCTGTTTGGAGACTAAATGTAGTTCATCTGAGGTCAGAGTTAGAGCCTAGGTGGCAGATGACATACAGAAAACAATATTACCCTTCCTATATGAATATGGAACAATGAAGCTACCATAGGACACTGTGGCTAGTGTTTAGCAAGGGGATGACTTAGCACTGTGAAAGCCCCACACTGTCCCCCTGATCTGCATGTGACCAAGGGTTAGCCAGAGTTATGTCCGTGGGAGCAAAGGGAAACTAATCAGACTACTTGGAGAATGGAACCTTGCTTGGCCTTGTTGGCCCCCTGGGGAAGACAATTTTTCAACAGTGCCTCATTTATGTGTCAAATATCCAAGTAGCTTAATACTCACAAGGTTTTGAGGGACAAACACATTCAGGTACAAACAGTCTTCATTAACAGTAGGAGATGAGGCCTTTCCAAATCCAGGCTGCCAACAGTTGGCCCTAAAGACACAGGTTGAGTTACTGCAAGCACAGTGAAACCCAAGCTAAATTTCATGACCTTCAATGCCCCCTAGACCTCTTTCCTCCTCTTCTGCCATCTCCTTTCCCTCCATCTCTGATTAATACAGGAGACATTTCATGAGGTTCTTTGTTTTTAAAAGCCACTTTTAAACATTTGTAAAAATACATTCAGAATTGCAGAATTGAGACAGAAATCAGTAATGTACACCAAACTGCCTCTCTGTATTCTGAAGTCTCATGGGCATATTCACACACAAAGCCCCTGGCTGACCATCTAGGATGCAAATGAACTGATGTGCAACAGTGGGGGGAGGAAGGGGAGAAGGCGGAGGGAGGAGCAGATCCAGGACTTACCAGGGTAATTTGGCCATTACTACACAGGCAGCCTGGTCTAAAAGAATCAGAAGGTCTCAAATCCTGGCTCCAACCCTTCCTTTTCCTGGTGGATCTCTCTATGTCTATATTCCTTTATTTGTAATTGTCAGAATAAGGTTATACAAATCAAATGAGATAAGGTATGCAGCATAATTTATAAACCTTACATCACTTAATACGTTAAAAAACATTTATTTAGTTATCTACTGTGTGCCAGCTATAGATAGCTAGGTGGCACAATAGATAGAGTGCCAGGCTCTGAGTCAGGAAGACCTGAGTTCAAATCTGGCTTCAGACTGGCTATGTGACCCTGGGCAAATCATTTAACCTTGTTTGCCTCAGTTTCCTCATCTGTGAAATGAGCTGAAGAAGAAAATGGCAAACCACTCCAATATTTTTGCAAGAAAACCCCCAAATGGGGTCACAAAGAGTTGGATACAACTAATCAACAAAACAGGTGGGAATGAATTTGTCCTGACCATCTGGGCACACCATCTCATTCAACTTACCTGTCACTAACTGTCTACATTTACAAGAATGCTCAGTTAAGGAAAAATATTTTAACCGTGGAACAAAGCAAAGTCAAGTATGCGAGCCATCACTCGATAGATATGAAATGACTTCTATGGGTCATGTACTATGTTAGGCACTGAAGATACAAAGAAAAAAAGATAAAACCTCTGAAGAGTTAAATCTACCCTGTCCTCAAGGAGTTTATATTTTATTGGAGGAAACAACATGCAGATATGTAGCGAATAAATACAAATAATTCTGAGGTAGTTAAATATGGAGTAGTTAAGGATAGAAGTCATTAACAGTAGAGAGGATCAGGGAGTACTTTATGGAGAAGACAGTGCTTCTTGAGTTGCATCTTCCAGGCAGAGAGGGAGAACATTCCAGGGATTATTGATGTTGTGGCTACTAGACATGTGGGCCATTTCCTTCTCCTTCATTTTATAGATGAGGAAACTGAGGCAAACAAGATTAGTGACTTGCCCAGGATCATACATGTGGTAAGGATCTAAGGCCTGATTTGAACTCACGAAGATGAGTCTTCCTGACTCCTTGCTCAATACCCTACCCATGCTGCCACTTAGCTGCCAGTTACAGGCATATGATAGGCAAATAACTAAAAAGAAGCAGATATTTACATATCTATCATGATTACAAAATGCTTTCCTTTGTTGTCTCATTAGATCCAAGCTTGGTGTCCTTTCTACTATACTACAATTCCCTTCACTATGTAAAGTGTGGCCAGATTGTTGATATCCTGAATGCCAGGCAGAGAAATGTAAACTCTACTGAGGAAGCAAAGGGAACTATTGATGGTTCATGGGCAGAGGAGTGACGTGATTAGATTTATGATATAGAATAGCAGCTTCTTGAAAAAAAATTGCAATGGAACCCTTACCGTGGCACAGTGGCATCCCAAGAGCCGGTCCAGTTATATGACTCTGGTGCACTGAATCTCCTTTGTGCCAGTGGTGGGGCTGCATATGGAACTCCCAAGAACTGGACGATTCGTTTCCATTCAACACCCACTTGAATTGCCTCAGATCTGCCCTTCAGAGTCCCTTGGGTGGCAATGAACACCGTGGCTGGGTCTGTAGTATGGTTCAGTATGGAGACACCTGTAGAAAAAATGGGAAAAATAAACACTTTGCCCATACCATTATTTTTACTAATATCTAATCATAGAAAATGCCATGCTTTTGAATGACAGAATTTTAGGATTGGAATGCACTTTAGAAGACATCTGATTCCATTCCAACTTTGACAACATCCCAACACATGGATATATGGAAAGCTGGTTCTGCTTGACCAAAGAGGGAAGGACTAAGGTTAATTAGAGTAAAAATTCCAGAGAAGTATTTGTAGGTCAAAAGAATAAAAAAGAAAAACTTTACAACAATGAATTAGAATGATCCCAAAGTGAAGAGTTTTTGTTTAAAGGACACACAATGTGATGCTGCAATAATCCTCTTCTTAGGTCTAACACATATGTTTTCTCTGCTGAACTAATTGGACCTCTCAGTTTCCCTCCAGGTCTGAAATTATTCTGTGAAATTTGATGAAGCCAGCACTCCTTTGAGGGCACAGACCAGTACTTCTACTCCCCCAGAGTTTTTCCAGGGCTGTGTATACAATGGGCAATATTGGACCAAATTGAATGAATCACAAAACTACTTAGCCTGTTTCTTTTAAGGGCATTTCATATAATGTCACTTATGACTATCTATATTCCTCAAAGTCTTCCTTGAGTGGAATTCAGTATCATTTGCCAAATTAACAGCCACACACCCTGCCATAATAGAGGAATAGGAAGATAGATCATGGCATCATAGATTTAGGACTGGAAAGGACAGTGAAGATAATCTTCCTTTTTCGCAGATGAGGAAATTGAGGCCAAGAGAGGTTTAAGTGACTTGCCAAAAGTCCCAGAGGTGGTAAATGGTAGGGTTGGGATTCAAACTAAGGTCCCCTGATTAGAATCTAGCCTTCTTTTCCCTATAGTTCACTGCCTGAATACAGTATGATAGTTAATACTATCTTACAGGGTGTTGTGAGGAAATTGTTTTGCAGACTGTAAAACACTACATAAATCTGAGTTATTATTGTTAATTGGCCTGTACTTTCTAAGGTTCCAGTGATTTAGTGAACGCTGTCCTTTCATCTACCTCCAAAGTTATTAACCTGAACTGAGACCAGAAACAAAAACCCAAGAAATGGAAAGATCCGGTGGGCATGCTATACCCTGCACATTTCTTGCAGTTACCAACTATTATTCCTCTCCCTCCTTCACAAGATTTCCTGTTTGGCTTGAAAATTGAAGAGACTGCTAAGCATTCAGTGCTTCAGAGGACTGTCTGACTCCGGCCACCCCTGGAGGCCTGGTCTATTCCAAGGGAAGTCAGTTCATTCCTGGAATCCGACAGAGGAAGAATATGTCAGGGTAACTTTTGATTTTTTTTTTATTTTTTTAATTAAGAATTTTAAGAGGATGCAAATTTGATTTCTCACAGACAGCATTAATTATCACTTCCTCCAGAGCTGTCAAAGTGAATCTTAATCTGGTGCATATCAAACAAATAGACGTGGAAAAACATTAAATGAGCATTTCTGTCCTTCATTGACTCTGATAGATGCTGAAAGGAACTTTGTGGAATTGAGGTGTTATCAGGTCACTGGTAGCAATGGATTAAAAAAAAAGTGAATCACATAGTAGAGTAACCAGGTGGCACAGTAATTAGAATGCTGGACCTGGAGTCAGGAAGAAGACCTGAATTTGATTGTGACCTCAGCCATTGGTGCGTGTCACTGTGTGACCCTGGGAAAGTCACTTAACCTCTCTCTGTCTTGGTTTTCTTATCTCTGAAATGGGAAGAATAATTACATCTACCTCCTCGGGTTGCTATGAGGATCAAATGAGATGGCATTTGTAAAAATGTTTTGCAAACAACTGAAATGATATATAAATGCTAAGTACTATTACTATGTGACACAGAAGACACAGAAATGCTAACTATTGTTAGTATGGGACTTTAAGTTGGGAAGACTTGAGTTTAAATCCTGTCATAGACACTTAGTAGCTGGGCGACCTCGGGCAAGTTATTTCACCTTCCTAAGGTTGCGTTTCTTCCTTTACAAAAATGAGGATAATAATATCACCTCATAGGGTCAATGATGAAGATTAAATGAGATAGTGGATGTAAAGTGCTTTATATATAATATGGGATATATGTATATATATAGAGAGAGTACAGTACTATAGTACAGTATATATATATATATACATCCATATGGTATAGTATAGTACAGTACTATATAATTGCTAACTAGTACAAGAATACATGGGAGGTAGCTAGATGGTGCAGTGGACAGAGCACTGGACTTGGAGTCGGGAACACCTGAGTTCAAATTTGGCCTCAGACACACTTACTATGTGTGTGACCCTAGACAAGTCACTTCACCCCATTTGCCTCAGTTTCCTCATCTATAAAATAAGTTGAAGAAACTGGCAAACCACTCTAGTATCTGTGCCAAGGAAATCCCAAATGGGGTTACGAGGAGTCCCGCAAGACTGAAATAACTAAACAACGACAAAACCCACATCCTGAAAATTGTATCAATTTCTTCTGATGCATTTGATACTCATTGTTACCCATTCAATGGATCAGAGATCTTCTTTTGGATAGTCTCTCTTTAGGGTATATTTCAGTGACCCTCATTCATCCTATGTGATTCTTATTCATGTATTAGCACTCTGACTGGCAGATAGTAAATGCTTCTTAAATGTTTTATCTGTCATCCATCCATCCATCCATCTATCCTCCATCCATCCATCCATTCTTTCATCCATCCACTTGCATAGATCCTTCATAGAAGAGCTGCTCTCCATGATGGAAGTCTTCCTCTGTCTTATAACCCTTCACAGATGCCAAGAGAGACTTCTACCTATGTGATTGATCCCTCACTGCATGATTGGCCCACGGTGTTTTAAGTCATTTATCTCCTTGATGGTGTCCCCTTATTCTACATCTTTTGTATAGTTCATTAAGAACATGCAGCATAAATAAAAGGGGTATTGCTTCATACTGCAGAAATCTGAAGCCCCCAACTCAAGGAATTTCCAAGCTTAACTGTATTATGGAATGAAAAAAAGTATGCTAATGTACTCTCCTAGAGATTATACAATCCTCACTAAAAGGAAAGAATGGCATGTGAATTCCAGAACTGGGAGCGTAGAATCAGAGTGGTGCTTTCCTCAGTTCCACATTTAGTTCTCCCCCATTCTGTAAAGCCCAACTCAAAGACCAACCTCCTCCATGACACCCTTCTTGATCCTCCCAGTTGGTAATAGCCTCTCATAGTAATTATGAGGCACTTACTGTATATTATTCTGTTTTATAGTTAATTGAAGTCATATCTTATTGGTGCCACAGTAGACAGAGCTCTCTAGGCATGGAATTAGGATAACCTATTTCAAATCGAACTTCAGACATTTACTGGCAGTATGACCCTGTGCAACTAGCCCATCTCAGGTTACTCATCTGTAAAACAAGAATAATATCGGTGCCTACCTCCCAGGGTTCTTGTAAGGATAAAAATGGGATAATATTTTTAGAGTTACTTTTCCAACATTAAAGTGATATACAAATGCTAGCTATCATTGTCAACATTATTATCCCTCTATAAGACTGAAAGTTTCATGAAAACAAGAACTGAATCTTTAGTAAATGTGTATATTCCCCATTATCTATGAGAACAATAATCAGACAAGAAAGAGTGATGTAAGTGTAAAGGACAGTAGAAGAGAAGGAAGAGATTTTAACATAGAGGCAGTTTATTCCAGGCATGGGGTCATAGGAAAAGAATGGAGGCTTGAAAGTAGTCTAGAGGCTGGAACATATGAGCACATATGAATTAAGAAATATGATATTCATATTTATTCATATTCATATGTTAATAATTCATATTATCAAATATGAATTAAGCCTGCACAAGTGAGATATACTCAAATTATAAATGGCCTTGAGTACCAGAGTCAGTAGTTGAGGAGACATCTTTTTGGTACTCTTTAAATAAAACCTTGTATCACTTTTTTCATAAGGCTGACGATGCCTATACTTGCTTAGGAAAAAAAAAACCTCTTCCAGGCTTGTCAGGTTTTCCATCCAGCAATAAAATGCCATCCCACTCTGCTGTTTCCAAACACATTCTTCATCCAAGGGACTTTCAGGTCAAACCTCTGAATCCATAGGTCTTAGTTTACCTTTCTTCCTATAAATGTAGGTGGCTTCCTCTCGGAGCAAGAGCCGACAGCTGTGGCCCTGTAGGCTGTGTGTGCAGCTCTGAGTATCTGGATAGAACACGCAGCGGACAGAAGCGGGCCAGATCGTCAGCGTTGTGATGTGGCAGGCTGGCTTCTGGTAACATTCTGGGAGAGAAGAGAGAGAATAATGAGAGAAAAACAGCTTCCAGTAGATAAATGCAAAGGAATAAAACTCAAACCAACATTTCAGTCCCTAAATTCTTGTATGCTGTTATAAAACAATAGGAATGACAGTGATGATAGTATTAATAATATTAATTAGTATTAGTAGTATTAATAACACACATATGGTATTATTAATATGGTCATATGTATAATACATTATATATAATAATATAAAGCATAGTATATATGAGATTATACTATAAGTGATATATACATCTCTCCATAAGTATATACATAATAAAGTAAAAAATAGTTTTACAAATAAGAAATTATCATATTCTAATATAAGTTTGTTGATTTATATTTATATAAATAAAATATAAATATACTTAAATTATTGTAAATAATAAAATAAATGTATACATATATATATATATTTGGAAAGCATTTCCTTTCATAAAATCATTGCCCCCTGAGATGAAATTATTTATTCACACTCATATACTTAGTAAGCAGGTTAGAGTTAGGATTTAAACCCAGGTTTCATGATTCCATCTCCAACACTATTTTTTATCACCATGAAACAAGAGTGAAGCAAAATTACTTTCTCTGTTAGCTTCCTGCCCTATAAAATGGAAATAATGTTATTGTTGTTCCTTATCTCACAATATTGGTGAGAGGAAAGCTTTTGGGAAAAGAGTAAACAGCAATACAGATTTAACCTATTACTTTTAAAAATATAATTTATTTTCAATATTCATTTCCAGAAAATTATGAATTTCAAATTTTCTCCCCATCTCCCCCTCCCCTCACCCCAGGACAGCTGTATTTTGATTACCTTTTCCTCTAATCTGCCCTCCCTTCTATTACCCCCCCCCCAACCCTTATCCCCCTCCCTTCTATTTTCTGTAGGGTAAGATAGATTTCTATACCCCATTGCTTATATATCTTATTTCCTAGTAGCATGTAAAAATAATTTTTAACATTCATTTTTAAAGCTTTGAGATTCATATTCTCTCCCTTCCCCTCTTCCCATCCACCCTCATTGAGAAGGCAAGCAATTCTATATAGGTTATATATGTGTAGTCAGGCAAAACACTTCCATAACAGTCATGTTATGAAAGACTAACTATATTGTCCTCTATCCTATCCCGCCTTCCATTTGTTTTATTCTCTCCTTTGACCTGTCCCTCTACCAAAGTGTTTGCTTCCTATTACCTCTTCCCCCAACCTGTTGTCACTTCTGTTATTCCCCCTCTCTTATCCCCTTCCCCCCTACTTTCCTGTAGGGTAAGATAAACTTCCATATCCAATTGAGTGTATGTTATTCCCTCCTGAAGCCAAATTCAATGAAAGTAAAGGTCATTTAATCCCTCTCATTTTCCCCTTCTTCCCCTCCATTGTAAAAGTTCTTTCTTGCTTCTTTTATGTGAGATGATTTAGTACATTCTACCTCTCCTTTTTTCTTTCTCCTAGTACATTCCTCTCAACACTCAATTTTCTTTTTCTTTTTTAGATATCATCCCTTCATATTCAGCTCATCCTGTGGCCCTCTGCCTCTCTGTCTCTCTGTCTCTCCCTCTCCCTTTCTCTATATGTATATATGTATACATACACATATGTATACACACATATGTATTATACACGCACACACATACATATATACATATATTCCCTCTAACTACCCTAATACTGAGAAAGGTCTCATGAGTTACAAATATCATCTTTCCACTTAGGAATATAAACAGTTTGACTTTAATAAGTCCCTTATGGTTTTTCTTTCCTGTTTACCTTTTCATGTTTCTCTTGATTCTTATATTTGAAAGTCAAACTTTCTATTCAACTCTGGTCTTTTCAACAAGAATGCTTGTAAGTCCTGTATTTCATTGAAGTTCCATTTTCTCCCCTGAAGTATTGTAGTCAGTTTTGCTGGGTAGGTGATTCTTGGTTTTAATCCTATCTCCTTAGACCCCTGGAATATCATATTCCAAACCCTCTAATCCCTTAGTATAAAAACTGCTAAATCTTGCGTTATCGTGATTGTGTTTTCACAATACTCAAATTGTTTCTTTCTGGCTGCTTGAAATATTTTCTCCATGACCCGGGAACTTGGGAATTTGGCTACAATATTCCTAGGAGTTTTCCTTTTGGAATGTTTTTTAGGAGGTGATCGGAGGATTCTTTCCATTTCTATTTTATCCTCTGGTTCTAGAATAGTAAAGCAATTTTCCTTGATAATTTCCTGAAAGATGATGTCTAGGCTCTTTTTTTTTTTTATCATGACTTTCAAGTAGTCCAATAACTTTTAAATTATCTCTCCTGGATCTATTTTCCAGGTCAGTTGTTTTTCCAATGAGATATTTCACATTATCTTCTATTTTTTTATTCTTTTGATTTTGTTTTATAATTTCTTGATGTTTCATAAAATTATTAGCTTCTATTTGTTCCATTCTAATTTTTAAGGAATCATTTTCTTCAGTGAGCTTTTGCACTTCTTTTTCCATTTGGCCCATTCTGCTTTTTAAGGCATTTTTCCCCTCATTGGCTTTTTGGATCTCTTTTGCTATTTGAGTTAGTCTAATTTTCAAGGTGTTATTTTCTTCAGTATATTTTGGGGTTTTCTTTAGCAAACTGTTGACTCGTTTTTCATGATTTTCTTACATCACTCTCTTTTCTCTTCCCAATTTTTCCTCTACTTTTCTTACTTGATTTTCAAAATTCTTTTTGAGTTCCTCCATAGCCTGAGACCAAATCATATTTTTGTTAGAGGCTATGGATGAATGAGCTTTGGCTTTGTTGTCTGCTTCTGGTTGTATGTTTTGATCTTCATCATCATCAATGACATATGAAAATGCCTCTTCAGTGAAAAAGAATCTATAGTCTGTTTCTTCCCCCTCTTCCCTTTTGTTCATTTTCCCAGCCAATTACTTGACTTTTGAGCTCTTTGTTATGTGGAGGGCTCCAGAAGCAGCCCCCACTTCAGCTGTGGCTTCCACCCCTCTATGGCTGGGGTCAGACCCCAGGTGAGAAACCCTTTCCACTAAGCTTCAAAGCTCTCTTTAGGGTTTGTGGGTTTAGAAGTCTGGAAACTGCAGCAGCCACCCGTGATTCAGTCCCCTAAGCCTGCTCCAGCTCTGTCTGTGCTACTGAACTTCACTCTGCTCCCAGCCTGGTGAGATAGACCCTTGCTGTTGATCTTCCAGATTGTCTTGGGCTGGAAATTTGCTTCAGTCTATCATTTTGTGACTTCTGCTGCTTTAGAATTTGTTTAGAGTAATTTTTTACAGGTTTTTTGAGTGGCTTGTGGGATGATTTTTAGCAAGTCCTTCCTTCTACTTCTCTATCTTGACTCTGCCCCTCTACCTATTACATTTGAAACAAGCTTGTTTATGTACAACAAAAATGTGATGTTAGAATATTGATGACAACCTCAGAAGCTTGAAATGGTTAAAAGTTCTGAAAAGCCTAAAGGCAGATTTCCTTACCTGAGAGGCAAAGATCTCTGGCAGCAGAAAAGTTGCTGGAAGCATCAATGCTGATATGGGCTATATCAAAGTTCATGATAGATGAATCAATGAGAGCAGAGGAGATGTCCAAGGATTGCCATGAGTCCAAAGAGACTGCGAGAGAGAGCAGACGAAATGAAAATGAAAAACTGAATTCAGAATCGTTAAAATGAGCAGGTTCTCAAAAATACCCTTAAAACCACCAAATCAAGCACATGCCATATCACCTTGTTTAATAGTGCTGTGAAGAGAGCACCAGATACAGCACCAGAAGACCTGAGTCTGATATCTGGCTCCAATAAGTTATGAGTGTGGTAACCTTGGGAATGTTATTTAATGTAAGTCTTAGCTATTCAGTCATTTCAGTCGTATTTGACTCTGTGACACCATATGGGATTTTCTTGCAAAGATACTGGAGGGGTTAGTCACTTCTTTCTCCAGCTCATTTTACAGATGAGGAAACTGAGGCAAACAGGGTTATATGACTTGCTCAGGGTCACACAGCTAGCAAGTATCTTAGGTCAGATTTGAACTCAGGAAGATGAGTCTTCCTGATTCCAGACTTGGCACCCTATTGACTGCACAATCTACCTGTCTTAGTTAACTTATGTATGAATTGGGGATAATAATACAAGCTAAAGAAAGCTACTGTGGTCTCTGACTGTCCTGAGAAGCACAACTTCCAGGAATAGGGAGGTGATAGCGCCGCTGTCCTCTGTCATGGTCAGACAACATCTAGAGTATTGTGTCCAATTCTCGGGGCTACAGTAGGGAAAAGTGTTGATCAACTGGAGAGCATTCTGAGGACAACCAGAATGATGAAGATCCCTGAGTCATTGCTATAAAAAGATTGGTTGAAAAAACTGGGGATATGTGAGGAAGAGAAGAATCTTGGGTGGCATGATAATGGTATTTTACTATTTTAAGGGCTATTACAGAGAGGAGGGACTAGATTTGTTCTCTTCAGCTGCATAGAGAAGACCTAGGAGTGATGGGTGGAAATTACAAAGAAGTAGATTTAGGTGTGATATGTGGAAATATTTTCTAAGAACCAGAGCTATCCAAAAGTAAGATGGGCTACTTCAGAAGGTAGAAGTCTCCCCCTAATTAAAGGTCTTCAAGTAGAGTATCAAATATGCTATAGTGGGGTCTCTTTTAGGTAAGAGTCAGATTAGAATCAAAAATCCCGTTCAATTCTAAATTTCAGTGATTTTGTGGCAAACTTACCCTTCCTCTCTCACAGGGATATGGTGAGGACCATCTAAGGTAATATGTTTCTAGCACTTTGAAAATTCAGTGTTATAGATTTGCATAATTATTGCAACTATTACAATAACTACTAGTACTTTTATGGACAATATATTTCCTGAAAGGGCACTAGAATATTATTCTGCTTCCCTTTCCTGATCTCAGTTTTCATCACCCATTTGACTTTTTGGTCAGCTAGGACATATTGTCCACAAATATCACTAAAGATCAAAATCACTCAACTTTGTTTCAGTTTTCGATGTGAAAAGAACACCAAAGACCCATAAGTATGCATTAACAAATACAGAAACTTTAATCAACCTACCCCTCTGATTATAATCTCTTGGGACATAAAAATAACTTAGTGGGAAGGCAGAACACATATTTCACTTTCATATTCATCTGTTAGACTTTGAGCTCTTTGAGAGCAGGGACTAGTTGGCTTTGTTTTGTCCTGATTATTTTTTGGGGGTATTTCTTTGTGCCGTCAGGGCTTATAAGACACAGTGCTTAGTATACAGTAGGCACTTAACAAATGGTAGTTGACTTGACTTGTCCCTAGAGTATAAAGGATTAGTGTGTTCTGCCTGAAGATATTAGCAAACTCCAGGGTGATATGGTAGAAAGGGTGCTGATCAAGACCCAGCTCAATCCCTCACTAGTGTGCTAGTGATTCCGGGTAAGTCCTATAATCCCTCTGAGTCTTAGCTTCATTATCCTTAAAGTGGTGATAATAATATTTTGGAGCAGCTAGGAGGCACAATGGATAGAGCACTGACCCTAGAGTCAGGAGGACTTGAATTCAAATGTGGCCTCAAACACTTCCTAGCTGTGGAACCCTGGGCAAGTCATTTAACCCTAATTGCCTCAGTTTCCTCATCTATAAAATGAGCTGGAGGAAGAAATGGCAAACCACTCTAGAATCTTTGCCAAGAAGATCCCAAATGGGGCCACATAGAATCAGACTGGACAGAAACAACCACACAATAGTACATCAGCTGTAGAAATGTTTGCAAAGTGAAAAGTTATGTAAATGTAAACTATCAATAGTCTTGATTATATTTTCCTTAGCTTCTTGCTGTCATTAAAAACCCATCTTTTTAACACCAAGAAGACAAGGATAATGTCATCAGGAATACTAATTACTCACATTTAATTAACTCTTTGCAAGATCTTCCCAGTGATATAATATAGCTACAGATCTTGGAATGCCCAATTTTCTATAGAGGGGGCATAGTCATGTGCAGGGTGTATGTAGCAGGGTAAGATGGCACCAGACACTGGGTGCTAATCTCCTTCAACAAAGGAAATTCAGAAGTGCTAGGGAAAGACTCTGATGAGAAAGTGAGTTCTTAACTGAGGGTCCATGAACGTTGGATCCTATGTATTTTTATTTAGTGCTTTTTAAAACATTATTCTGAGAAGGGGTCTATCCAAAAGCTTTACCAGACTGCCAAAGGGGTTCATGACAAAAAAACTGAAGAACCCCTGAATTACAGGAAAACTGTTGTTGTTAGGTCCAACTCTTCATGATCCCATTTGGGGTTTTCTTGGCAAAAATATTAGAGCAGTTTGCCATTTCCTTCTCCAGCTCATTTTACAGGTAAGGAACTGAAGTAAACAGGGTTAAGTGACTGGCCCAGGGTCACACAGCTAGTAAGTGTCTGAGGTCAGATTTGAAGGATGAGGATGAGTCTTCCTGATTCCAAGCTAAGTGCTCTACCCACTGTGACACAAGAAAAACTAGATAACAGATAAAATCAAACACCATAGAGAGAGACTATAGTCTATTAGTTGGGAAGTAACAGAGAGGATAAAAATGATGGAGAGACAGATAGATAGATAGATCTATCCAAGAGATAGATCCTTGCACCCTGAGTCTCTAGTCCTTAGAGATAGTGCCCTCGAGAAAGAGAATTCCTGTGATCCAGGGATGTGTCGATCAATGTTTAACAACCAGCTTTCCATTTTATATAAAATACAACCACAACACACTTTTAAATATAATATACATCATTAACATTTTCTTTATTACTTTCATAAGTCTAGACAAAACAAACAAACAAAAACCAACCACCAAATTAAGCCCTGATTACTGAGGTCTAAATAATGACACTGAAAATTTAACAATCATCTTTCTCAAGCTGGTAGGAGATGACTGAAGTACCTTTGGGCATGTGATTCCATTGATATTAGCTACAGTTCTGGACAGGATTTCTCTGATCATCTGGGTTCTCTGAGGACTCCAGAGTACCCAGTGCTGAGGATATTACCCTAAACTTATGTTCCAAATTTACATCCCATGACTTATCTTTTGTTTTGTTTTGTTTTCTTAAACATTCCCTGCAATTCTTCATTTCTACTGTAAGGTCAAAAGGCATTGCTGAAGGAGGACCAAGTCAAGCTGCCTATTTTGAGATAATGATCACACTGCAATTTTGTCTCAGGATGGAGAGCCAGTGGTGTTTCCATTTCAGCACGTAGGATGTCAGATTGCCAATTATGGCCTTAAAATAAAGAACTTGGCTTGGAACTGGGTATAAGTTGATGTCTAGGGAAGATGATTGTTATTGAAGGTCAAGTAGAGCACGTCCAGTGAAAAGAACCTTACATGGGAAATGAGGAGATCTGAGTTTCAGCATGAGCTCTGTTACTCATGGATTTTCTGACCTTGGATAAATCCCTCCATCTCTCTCATTTGTTGTTGACTTTGGAGATTTCAGTTTCCTCATTTGAGAAATGAGGGGATTGGGCTAGAAATAAGGTTTCTTCCAGTTCTAATATGGCAAATGATGAGTTTCTAACTGACATTGAAATCTAGCCACCCCACATCAGTCACAAGGCCAGAAAGAAGGGCCACTCTGGCCTTATTCCTCCACCCAGGCTCTTGAGATGCAACATGATATAAGCAAACAGTACTTGTAGAATAAAGATCAGAATTTGAGTTCCAGTGCTACCATTTATTAGCTTTGTAGAAAGAGATAGAGATTAGGATAGAATTCTTTGTAGTCAATTCCCTCTACCAATGTAGGCACCAGGGCACAAGGAAGCAGGAGAAAGCTAGAACTCAGACAACACCAGCAGTAGGGAAAAATAGGATGATTAGGAGGCCAGTCACCCCAGTATGAATAATCCACACAGCAAATAGTTATTTGTTCAGTCATATCTGTCTCTTCATGACCCCATGTAGGGTGTTCTTGGCAAAGATACTGGAATGGTTTGCCATTTCCTTCTCCAGCTCATTTTACACAAGAGGAAACTAAGGCAAACAAGGTTAAGTGACTTGCCCAGGGTCATATGGCTTTTAAGTGTCTGAGGCCAAATTTGAACTCAGAAAGGTGAGTCTTCCTGACTCTAGGCCCAGCACTCCATTCACTGGACCACTTTGCTACCCATCGTCATTGTTGTTTTTAACCAGAAAGGGATTTCACTGGTGTACAGAATACCTAGAGAAGAAACTGCTTCTGCTTATAAAGATAGAAACCTGAGAAAGAGTGATGAAAAGGTATATGATTTTCCCCAGGTCACATTGTAGAGATTAAACTTGACCCCAGAGCAGCTAGATGGCACAACAGATTCCAGTGCTAGGCTTAGAATCAGGAAGACTCATCTTTCTTAGTAAAAATCTGGTCACAGACACTTCCCAGCTGTGTGACCCTGGTCAAGTCACTTAAACCTGCTCACCTCAGTTTTATCATCTTGCAAAATGAGCTGGAGAGGGAAGTGGCAAAACACTTCAGTATCTTTGCCAAGAAAACATGAAATGGGGTCACAAGGAGTTGGTAATGACTAAATCAACTGAATAGCAGAGAAGTCTTGACCCCAGGTCATTCTGCCTCTACCTACCTGTCTACCTGTCCTTAGCCTGCAGATACCATTAATAACTACAATACTAATGATGGTGAAAATAGGAAATAGGAAACAATCATATTGGAGGCTAGAGCTAGAGAACTTTTCTCTCACCTCCCCAGGCTCCCATTGAATAATAAAATTCAATAAATGTCAATAAATGTAGTGATGCCTGAATCAACGGGTTTAAGTAATGGCTCTGTCACTTACTGTTAGCTAGTGTTGAGCCAGGACCAGAACCAAGATTCCATTTTTGCGTTCCTTCATCTGATTGTGAGCTTTATTCAAATAGAATAGTGCTACCTCTGAGGGCAATATGATAGAGTGATAGTAAGATTTACTAAAAGGTAGTCATGCCTAGTTTCCTACAATAGATATTTTCTTGAGCAAATTAGGTATAAACTAGAATTTGGGCCAGCAGCATCACATATATAACATATATTTGGGGCACTGCTATGTTACCAAAGAACCCAGAACTGAACCTCTCTATAAAGGAAAGGATCTTTTGTTTTTCTGTAAAGTCTCAGTCTCTACCTAGTTAATCTATTTAGTGAATTAGGATTTTCTTTCTTTAACAGGGACACACTTTCTCTGAAGGGCTCTAGGAGGGCAACTGGGTTATAGCAGTGGAGATTCTATCTTTGGTGCCTGGCCACATCCTAGAATCATCTGCCACGTGTAATTACAACCCTTTGAAGGCAGCCAATTCTTGAGCATTTATTTTGAGATTACAGGCGTCCCACAGAGACAGCTCCTGCTTTGTTCAGGTGTGGGCTCTGGCTGTTTTGGGGGAGGTAGAAGCCGCAGCCTTATTACAGGACTCAGCCCAAGGGCAGTTCTAAGAACTCTACCCAAAGACAGTGCCAAGAACTGCAAGCACTCTTTCAAGTTTCCTTCTTAGTTAATGGTCAGATGTTTCATTTTAGCTCTCTAAGTGAAGGCGTGTGTGTGGGCTTCAGGAAAGCAGGGGGCAGCGGCCATGCTAATAATGGAATGAGGGGTCTTGTATTCAAGGCTATTGGGGGCAACTAATAGGAATAAGAAACAGTGGGGTGAGATCTGTGCACAGCAGGCTAGAGTCTTGGACCGAAGTAAACATTCTTTTATTCAAGGTACAGCCAGAGATGGTCTGATCCCTTGGTGCAGTCCCTCCTTTCCCACCTCCCTTCACTGCCTCCAAGGCACCCCCAACCTGAAATGGGCATATTAAAGAATCAAATTGAATAATACTTTATCCTTCTCCACCTCTATTTTGTTATTATTCAGTCCTTTTTCAGTCATGCCTGACTCTTCATGATCCCATTTGAGGTTTTCTTAACAGAGTTACTGGAATGGTTTGCCATTTCCTTCTCCAACTCATTTTACAGATGAGGAATTGAGACAAACGGGGTGAAGTGACTTTCCCTGAGTCCTACCGCTAAGTACCAGAGGCCAGATTTGAACTCAGGAAGATTGGTCTTTTTGATTCCAGGCCTGGCACTACTCACTGAGCCACCTACCTCAATACATTAAGTACTAATAATCCCTCAGAGTGAAATGTATTCATCATAGAACTTATACTGCCAAAGTCAAAAAGGAGCTTAAAATATAGAATATTACAAGGCAGAAAAGAGAATGAGCTAAAAAAAACCTTAAAACACACACAATTAAAAATAGAATACTAGAGCTAGGAAGGATCTTAGAATACAGAAGGTTAAACCTTAAAGGGACTTTAAAACATATGTCAGAGCTGGAAAGCACTTTAGAACATAAAATAGTAGAGTATATAACCCGAGGTATCTCAAAGTCTTAGTGCAGGTTTAAGTTATTAATCTTTAAATTGCACTAAAACTTGTAACATGTAAGTTGCAACATCATATAGGATGTCAGAACTGGATGGAGCCTTAGAAATCTTGTAATCATAGTCTTTTATTTTATAGATAGAGAAACTGAGACCTGGAGAGAATTATTTCCCCCTATGATAGGAGGGCCTCCCGGGCAGCATGAATATGTCACCCCATGTCGTGTATGTGGAATAAAGATGGCTGGAGAGACGAGGAGAGAAGGCTATAGCCATGAGGAGGCAGGAAATATTGGAGACACAAATTTACCAACTTAAAACATAACTTTTGAATATCAGAGCTGGGAGATATTTTAAAGATCATCTTGACCATTCTACTCATTTTACAGAGAGGGAAACTGAAGTTGAAGAAGGTGAAATCACTTGCCCAAGAATATACAGAGAATTGGTGATGGAATCCAGATCAAAGTCAGATCGTTCTGCCTCTTAACCTGTGCTACTTCCATTACACTGCCTCTTTCCAAAATCATCATTGTTTACAGTCTGCTACCAGGATCAAAACATAATTTGACCAGAGTGAGAAAAATCTTCAGGGGGAAATATTTTTATAAACTTTTTTGGATGGCATCTCCTATGACCTGATTCCTTCATGTATGACTGTTTTTTCTCATCAACATGTAATGTATTTGGAGATGCTATAATGAATAAGGCTAAAAATGACTAGCGTAACACATTTGCATTTTCCAAACTTAATTTAGTCACTGTTCATATTGCCTTGCAGCCGACCCTTTCCCTGAACTCATTTTAAAAACTTGGCATCACATGAGGGAAATGTTCAGAAACAAGAGTAAAAGTGATGGGAAGAACCACCAAGGAGGACAACCTATTTCTGCTTCTAGCTCACCCCACACCACACTGTTCTCCAAAGTGACATTTCTCTATTTCCAATACCTTCCCCTCAAAAAAAAAAAGCACAATTGTAGAATATTATTAGTGCTGAAAGGGACCTGAAACTCCCCATTTTCTAGACTAAGGATGTGTGGCTTTTTTTGAAAAGCAATTCATCTGAAAAAAGATCTGGGCATTTTAGTAGATTTCAGTATGAGTTCATGTGGACTAGATGGTATCATAATGAAGAACCTAATGTAGACAGTCTACTCCAGAGGTTTGGTGTCAGAGTCACAGAGGTGACACAGTCTTTAATCCATTTTGCCCTGGAGAGACAACAATTGGGATATGGTGGTCATTTCTAGGTAACATATTTTACAAAGAAGCTTGATAAGCTGGAGACCATCCAGGTCTCTAGAGACCATCCATCTTTACCAGGGGTAACCACTGGCCTTTTCTTAGTCAAGCCTTTCTTGATCTCTATGTAGTATGTGTGTATGTGTGTGCGTATGTGTTCATCCTTCATTACTGAAGAAGACCATGCCATCAGAGAAATGATGACATGACTTGCATTTGACTTTGTTTTGAGTGAAGAAGGGCTGTGCATGTCAGCCTCACTTCTCCTCCAGAGCCATCTGAATCCAGTGACCAGATATTCATCAGGATGACTGGAGATGACCCAAGATGGGGCAATTGAGGTTAAGTGACTTGCGCAAGGTAACACAGCTAGTCGATGTCAAGTGTCTGAGGTGAGATTTGAACTCAGGTCCTCTTGACTCCTGCACTGGTGCTCTATCTACTGTACCACCTAGCTGCCCCTTCTCTGCAGTATTTACCACTGTTGACCACTCTCTTCTCCTGGACACCCTTTGGTTTTCCCAATACTGTTTTTTCCTCTTTTTGTCTTCCTTCCTATCTAACAGTTCCTTCTTAGTCCTTTTTCTGCATCATAATCCTGACCACATCCTCTAACTGTGGCACCCCAAGGAGCTGACCTAAGATCTTTTCTTTATTACTCTCCAGTTTGTCTCTTGGTGTCCTTGGGTTCCCACACGTTGAGTAATCATATCTATAGAGGTGACTCCAGTACCTACCTACCTCACTATCCAACCTCGATCTCTCTCTTGAGCTTCAGTCCTGTATCACCAACTGCTCATCAAACATTTCAAAATGTAGATTCTAAAGGCATTTCACTCAATATGTACAATACAGAATTTATTATCTTTTGCCCAAAACCATTCTCCTTATCCTAACTCCTCTTTTTCAGCTAGAGGATACTATAGTCCTTCCTAACAAAGTTTAGCAATCTCAGTCAGGGTCATCCTCAACTCTTCACTCACTCCTTCAAATCTATGTTTAATCAATGGCCAAGACTTGTCAATTCTACCTCTACAACTTGTTTCACATTCACTTCCTTCCTTGAAATCATATACACCAAGACCCTCATCTCCTCTTACACAGACCATTTCAATAGACTCAAAATTAGACCCACTGCATCCACCCCTCCATTTTCTAGTTCATCCTTTAGAGAGCTGGTAGTGTAATATTCCTAAAATATTCCTAATTTATTCCTAAAAAATATTCCTGCTCCAAATCTTCCAGTGACTCCTTATCAGGGGTGTGCTGGAGGCATCTCTAACTGGCTAACTGATTGGTAAACTGTCAACACGAGCACTTACAACTTGGTAATTGCTACAAATCAGGGCTTAATTCATTGTTTGGTTGATTTTCTAAACTTAGAAAGCCACAGAGAAAATATTAGTAAGGCAGATTAAACTTAAAAGTCTGTCTAGCTTAGAGACAGTTGTTAAACATTTACCAGGGAAACCCGGCTGCCTATTATCTCCTAGCATGAACTCCAAATATCTCTGGTATTTGAAGCCCTTAACAAATTGTCAGGATCCTACTTCAACAGCCTTATTATAAATTATGCCCCTTAGCACCCTCTATCATCCAAGGAAACTGTCCTTCTTGCTGTTTTCCAGACATGACATTCTATTTTCCATCTTTGTCTTTGCATAGGCTGTTTCTCATAAGTGGAATGAAACTCCCCTTCACCTCTCACTTGTAGAACCCTTAACTTTCTTAAAAGTTCTGCCCAAATACCACCTCCTACGTTGGCCCTTTTTGATCCCCCAAGCTACTTCTACTTCTCCCCAAATTGCCTTGTAATTTACAAGTAGGACTACATGATTTTTCCCCTACTAGAATGTTAGCTACTTGAAGACAGAGACTGCTTTCAGTGTTGTTTGTTTGTTTTGGTATATATATCTACTGTGCCTTGCAAAGACCTGATACGTAATAGACATTTAATAAACATTTATTGGTGGATTGATTATGCCATATGAACGAATGAGAAAATATTCATCAAGTTGTTCTGGGAGATAGATGTAAGTAAGCAAGAGAGTCCCTGCCCTCAAGCAATTTACAGCTGAATGTAAAGGAGAGCTAGAATGTGAGACAGCATGGAATATATGCATGATATCATGACTTGAAATGGATCAGAAGTGGGTTGTTTTTGTTTGTTTGTTTGTTTGTTTTTGCCTTTCTTTGTATCCCTAGCACCTGAAAATAGTACCTAGGACATAGAAGGCACTTAGTAAATGCTAATTGACTGAGTGAGTGACTGAGTGGTAGCCTGGTTCCAGGAGAGAGGCATAGAGAAGACTTGGAGACAGTTGTACTGAAGAACCAAACTTTCAAAAGATTAGTCAGTGGATTATTTGCAAGAATAGGGCAATGTGGTGGCCTGGAGACAAAGGGTTCAAATCCCACCTCTGGCTGACATCATGGGCTATAATTAAGTAATTACTTAATCTCTCAGTTTATTTTTCATTATCTGCAAAATGTGGACAATATGAGGCCAGCCTCACAAAATTATTAAAATGATCAAGTGAGATAATATGTGAATATATGTTTAATTCATCAGAGAAAAGTAATATTTGATTCTAAAACATAACATGTAGAGATCACTTCTGTCGTATCAACTAGTCAATGACTAATTGAGTGGCAGTACATTGACTAACATGTGGACAGTTAGGCAAGCAGATCTTCCCATTCCAAGAAGCTAAGTTAGAATTTCTGTTATCATGAGGACAATTTAATTTCATGAGAACTTAGACCCAGAAATAGAGAGAAGTGGAAGCTTCTGATTCTATGGAAAGGAACTAAGAGAAAGACAGTTAGTGGGGAGGGAACTGAGAATGTTCAAAGCCTTGTTTCATTGTGATCTGCACTGAAATTCAATGTTTAAATTCTACCCATTTAAAAAATTGTAATGTCTGTATATCCCCCCCCCCCACTCTCTTTTTAAACTTAAGAAATAAATTTTATCACTGCTCCTTGTTTTAATGTAGGTCATTTCTGGGGGAAATGTTCGTTATTTTAAATACTTGTAAATTTCCCTGGTTATACCAAGAGAAAGCCAGATGGGGCCCAGAAGAGAAGCTGGGGACAGTAAGATACCACCAAAGGACACTAGAAGTCAAGCTCTAAGACTCTCACATGGAAGAAAGCGATAGGGGGAAACTCAAAATGTTCTGCTGTTTCTTGTTGTTCAATTGTTTCAGTCATGTCCAACTCTTTGTAACCCTATTTGGAGTGGTTTGCTACATTTCCTTCTCCAGTTCATTTTACAGATGAAGAAACTGAGGCAAATAGGGCTAAGTAATATTCCCAGGATCACATAGGTAGTAAGTATTAGAGGTCACATTTGAAGTTAGGAAGATGAGTGTTCCTGCCTCGACCCGCCCTCCCACTCTAACCATTAAGCCACCCAGTTGCCTCACTATTTTGCTACACTATTATACACATAGTATCTTCCACTGAGAATCAGAACTTTAGTGGCAAGAACACTGAATTTAGAATCAGCAGTTCTTGTGATTCAATTCAATTAATATTTGCTAAGCACCTATTAGGCCCTGAGAGTGCAAAAATCAAAATAAAGTCCCTACTACCAGGGCTCCGGTTCTAACTCTGCTACTCGTTAATTATGTGATATCAGGAAAATAATTTAACTTCTCTGTGTTCTGCTCCCTCATCTACAAAATGAATGGGTTGGACCAACTAATCTCCAAGCTTATTTTGTATTATTCCTCCCTTAGACACTTTCTGCTCTATCCAAACTCACTTTTTCATTCATTCATTACCCCATCTCATCTTGACATTTCCTGCCCTCTATCATTCATTTAAACCAGTACAATCCCTGTTCACTTCTCTGTGTTGAAATCTTTCTCTTCAAGACTAAACTCAAGTATCATCTCCTCTAGAAAGCCTACATTGATTTCTTCAATTAAAAGTATTCTTTCCCTTCTCGTTTTTTTTTTTTTTAAGCACATTGTTGGGACAGAGCCAAGATGGCTGAATGGAAAGATGGACCTGCTCTAGCTCTCCCCCTATAACTGATAAAATACCTGTAAAAATAATTCTAAACAAATTCTAGAGCAGCAGAAGCCATAAAATGATAGAGTGAAAGAGATTTCCAGTCTAAGACAGCCTGGAAGGCTAACAAGGAAGGTCTATCACACCAGGCACGGAGCAAAGTGCAGCCTAACCTTTGCCGTGTGGCATGGACAAGACAGGAGTAGGTTTCAGGGCATGGAATCACGGGTAGCAACTGCCATTTCCAGATTTCTCAACCCACAAATGCCAAAAACAACTTCAAAGGTCAGTAAGAAAGCTCTTTCACCTGGGTGAGAAGGGAGCAGGGTGCAGCCCCAGCCCTGGCCCCAGGGTGACAGCAGCCACTTCCCCAGCAGCTTCCATTTTTGGAGTCTTTGGCCTAAAGACCCTGGGGGAATTGAGCTGTGATCTAGGTCTCAGTTCTGAGTGGAGGTCCTGGGGTGAGGAGGAGCATTGACGTGGTGGAGCTGGTGGAATCCTATTCACAGATCCTGGGCAGAAAAAACCAGATCAGAGTGTAGGTCAAGAGAGGAGTAAATTCCTTCCCCTTGACTGCGCCACCTTGGAGGAACTGAGAACTTACAGGTCCCAAGAGTATACCCTCCACTTGACAAAGGACTCAAAAGTCAAGTAACTGGCTGGGAAAATGCCCCCAAAAGAGGAAAAGACTGTAGAAGGTTACTTTCTCGGTAAAAAGGTATTTTCTTTGATCCTTTCAAATGAGAAAGAACAAAGCATAACATCAGAGGAAGACATCAAAGTCAAGGCTTCTACATCCAAAACCTGCAAAAAAAATATGCAATAGTCTCAGGCCATGGAAGAGCTCGAAAAGGATTTTGAAAATCAAGCAAGAGAGGTGGAGGAAAAATTGGGAAGAGAAATGAGAGCAATGCAAGAAAATCATGAAAAACGAGTCAACAGCTTGCTAAAGGAGACCCCAAAAATGCTGAAGAAAATAACACCTTTAAAAATAGACTAACCCAAATGGCAAAAGAGGTGCAAAAAGCCAATGAGGAGAAGAACGCTTTAAAAATCAGAATTGGCCACATGGAAAAGGAGGTTCAAAAGCTCACTGAAGAAAATAGTTCTTTAAAAATTAGAATGGAGCAGACGGAAGCTAATGACTTTATAAGAAACCAAGAAATTATAAAACAAATGCAAAAGAATGAAAAAATAGAAGACAATATGAAATTTCTCACTGATGAAACAACTGACCTGGAAAATAGATCCAGGAGAGATAATTTAAAAATTGGTCTACCTGAAAACCATGACCAAAAAAGAGCCTAGACATCATCTTCCAAGAAATTATCAAGGAGAACTGCCCTAATATTCTAGAACCAGAGGGTAAGGTGGAAATGGAAAGAATTCACTGCTCACCTCCTGAAAGAGGTCTCCTGAGAAAGATCTCAAAAGGAAAACTCCTAGGAATAATGTGGTCAATTTCCAGAGTTCCCAAGTCAAGGAGAAAATATTATAAGCAGACAGAAAGAAACAATTCAAGTATTGTGGAAATACAATCAGGATAACACAAAATCTAGCAGCTTCTACACTAAAGCACATTGTTTGGATTTCTTCTTTGCCTTTACTACAAGTCACTTTATGCCATACTTACCTGTATGCAAATCTTATCCCTTCATTAGACTTTAAGGTCCTTGAGGTCAGAGGCCCAATCATTTTTCATCTGTACATTCTCAGTGCTTTGTATATGGCCTTACCTTTCTATTTGATTTTCAGCTAACCTTTCTGTATGTGTTGTCTTCCTCCTCTGAATGTGCACTTCTTAAGAACAGGAACTATCTGAATTCTCTATTTGTATTACCATTGCTTAGTGTACTGGTTTGCACGTAATCAGAGTTTAATAAATGTTTCCTTTTCATTTATTCATTCACATAGTAGGCAGAGAATAAATGTTTCTTGAACTGAATTACATCTAAGGTCACTTTCTGTTCTCATAGTCTGTGATTCTATTTAATGTCTCTGAGCCTCAGCTTCCACATTTGTAAAATAGATCCAGATAACTTCCCTGCCTATCTTATACAGGGTTCTTGAGAAGATCAAGTGAGATCATGGATTTACAGCTCTTCAAAACTGTAATGCCTTGAATAAAGATGAGGAATTATTTATACATGTCTTTATCTTTTGGATTAGGTTTCCCCAGACCAATCTGAGTAATAAGATTTGAGGAAAGTGTGTAAAAATATGAAGATCTAATTTAAAGAGTCTTTCCTCATTTTATGTCCCACCAAGTTTCTTCTGTCTCTTTCTTGGTATCCCTGGTTGTCTGCTACTTGATCCATAACCCACTCTACTAGTTGGATGCTATCATGCATTCCCCTATCAGATGAAGTTTTAGTTTGATGATGGCTTCTAAAGAGTAGTCAGAAGACCTTCATTTGAGTCCTTGATAAGCTACTTATTCTCAATATGACTTTGGTCAAGTCACATCTATTTGAGTTTCAACTTTTTAATCCATACTTCAATTTCTTCATCTGTAAAGTGGGGACCATAATTACTACAGATTGTTGTGAGATGCAAGTGAAATAGTGAAACTATTTGGTAACTAAAACAGGGGCTGAAACACAAAGACCAATTATCCCTGGGAAAAATTCCTCTAATTAAGTCACCATTTACAAATGTAGGGAAGTGCTGGATGAAAGAAATATATATTCTAATATGAATCTTCCCAAAGGAAAAAAGGAATGTATTAGAAGCACCTACCCATCTGTCTCCTTGAGGTAGAGAGGTGGTGCAATGGATATAGCACTGGTCTTGGAGTCAAGAAGACCTGAGTTCAAATTTGACCTAAGATACTTACTAACTATATGATCCTGGGCAAGTCATTTAATTTCTGTCTGCCTCAGTTTCCTAAACCATAAGATGGGGATAATAACAGTAGCAACCTCACGGGTTTGTTGTGAGGATCAAATGAGACATATTTGTAAAGTGATTAGCACAGATCCTTGCACATAGTAAGTGCTATATACATGTTTATTCCTTGCTCCTTCCCTCCTGTCCAAAAAAATCTCTAAACTGAAAATAGAGACATGCTTACTCTACTTATCTTTGTATACCCCTGGGCACAGAACACAATGCTCTTCACACAAACAGGCACTTAATACATGTTTTGTTGAATGGATAAACTTGATTTAATAATCAGTTGTTATTGATGTTTCAAAAATCTGATATAATCTCCTTTATCTCTCATAAGTTACAAAAACATTCACTAGATATCATTCATTAGAATTAAATATCCCTTTACCTTGTTGAATTGAATGTTCCCATATCTATTCACATAATTTAATGTAAGTTTTCATAATTACCTTCAAAGAGGAGAATTATTGATCTAATAATTTAAGACAAAATCCAGAAATTCTGTGATAATTCTGAACAAACCCAGAAAGCATCATTAAAGATTTAGCTATGTTGAGCAAGAAACTGAAGATAGGAGAAATGTGAGTGGTATTTTCATGACTGCTGCCTGTGGAAGGCAAGGGATTCAGAAGACAAAGGGAGATTTGTGAAATGAACAGGTGATGTAAGAGAGTATCTGACGATGTGATTGAAATTTCTGGAAAATGCTTTTAAAAATCACAATGCCAGATTTCTGACCAGGAACTGAGGGCACCATGCAAGAGCTTGCAAGTATATAGTTGCCTGGACTCTTTCAAATTAGTAAACAGGGCTTTAAACAGAAAAAAAAAGGGGATAGTATAAACTTCATACGTAGGTCAACCAAACTAGGTATCATAGACCAAAGGTTCTTAACTTGGGTTCTGTCTATGGATGAATTTCAGGGGATCTAAAAATAGGGAAAATAGGGGAAAAAAGAGGGGGAATACATCTTAATTTTCGCTAACCTCTAACTGGAATTTACCATGTCCTTCAATTATAAATATAGGCAACAAACATTAATGAGAAGGTGCCCATGGGTTTCCAAAACAGTCCATAACACAAAAAACAAACAAGATGAAAAACTTTTGAAATAGACAGTAGAAAAAATTAGGAAGGCCAACAATAGAAAAACCAAAAGCTTTATGGTAGGTTAAATCAAAGGAAAGAAGCAGCACTAAAACCTATCTTCTCAAAAGTATACGCATATATGTACCAAGGGAAGAAAAGTAGACTATTGAACTTAATATGAAGCCAAGTTGACTTTGTAAATGTCACTGAAACTGGAGAGGATGACACCCCATGACTGGAATATGATTATATGTTATGCAAAAGGAACAGGGGAGGTTAAGGTGGGTAGTGTTGGAAGATAGACTAGCGAGAAAACACAGGAACCAGAGCAGGAAAGTATTTTAGAAAACATTTAGATAAAAAAATAACATTGGCAGAACTGTAAACAATATGGCATCAGCGTATACTACTGTCTATCTACATGGACCAAGAGATGAAATTGATCAGGATTTTGGAAAATAGATTACAGATCACAGAACTGCCATGGAGATAGGATACAGTTGTATAGTAGGAGAGGAGAGGGGAACTTCATTTATCCAGAATCTCTGGGAGTTCTCTCTCTCTCTTAAAATCAGAACAACCAACAATTGTGTTACTTCCTTAATGATAATTTCGTTCTTTGAACACTGGAGGAACCAACAAGAGGAACATCTATTCTTGATCTTATTGTTGTCAGCAAGAAGGAACTGGTGGCTGATAGAAGGGTAGGGCTGATTGAGTCAACCAAATGATCACCCCAGCACACCTAAATTAACTAACAAGACACTCTATCTGCCTAACCAAGCACCAACATCTTTTTTGAATCAAAGTAATTAAATCATAATATTAAATAATTTCATTAAAGAATCATGATTTTTGAATCAAAATCATTAAACTTCATTATGCCCCATGAATCTTTTATAAAAGAGCAAGTCAGTTTGGAACTTGCCATTCAGATATCTGGCCAGCTTGGTAGTGGAAGCCATTCCTCCCTAGTTCCTTGAGAAGGGAACTAGGAGAGAAGGACCTTGCTCTCATTCCTCCACAGTTTTGTTAGAGGATTTGGAATTTTCCTCAGCATCCTAGCAGTATCCCTAGAACAGCAGTGGCTGGTGGAAACATCCGTATTGGGAGTTGAAGTCAACTAAATACACTGAGGAAACATAGCTTCAGGACTCTCCAAGGAGTCCAATAGAACTAAAGGAAACTCCATGAAGAGACTATAAAGGAGTGAAAATGGGTTCTAGAAAAATGAGTTCGAGTTATGAGTTACCCCTCAAGTTATGAATTAATCCACTCTAACCTACAGTGAGTTTTGAACCACCTGTTCTTAGTATATCATCTTAGTAAATACATTTTTAAAGATAATTAAAGTTCACCGGCTAATTTACAAATGATTATAGTAGAAGCACATTGATTCATGAGATACAAAATTAGAGAAAAATATCATCTTAATCCTTCAACAACCCCACAGCCCCAAGGTAAGATGTTGCTCACTACGGATCCAGAATGCCAGTGTGATTAGGGGATAAGAGACTGAGCTTAGAACATATGCTACAATAGGATGGGAATGATAGAAGTTTTGGAAAGAAGTGATCACACCATCTCAAGTTATATGTTATAGAAAGGAAGTAAAGCTAGACGTAATCTGCTACACTCCCTAGATTGCAAAAGATCTTTATTCATACAAATAAGAGTCTAGATGATTCCTATGATCTTAATTAAAATGTGATCTATTATTATGTAACAGTGATGACCACCATGGAGTATGTGTGAGGGTAGGCCTTCTCCCTGGCTGCTTCTGGGAGACTCCTTCATAAAGAGCATGTACACTAAAGTCTTCTGGTTGATCCCCATATACATTCCTATGCTTGCTCCACCCCCAATTTCTAACAACTGAACCTATATAATACCTGAAAGAAGATTGGCCTCTGAGTCAGGAAGTGTGACCCATTCAGTTGACTTTAAAAGGAGTGACTGTGGAACATGATGAGTCTATTAAAGCCTCTCCCTTGGACTTAATATAAGAGAGTAGGGATCCCTTCCAAACTGTTACCTAAGGTTTCTGCTCAAACATATCAGCAGAAACATGTGCTATGTAAAGAGAGTGAGTTTGAACCTCACTGCCCTGGAGGCATCTTCTGTTTTGTATTCCTTTTCCTGGACATGGTGATCACAAGTGATCACAAGTGATGGGCTTTTTGAGACTGAAGCTGCCCCTGGATTCCTTAGGATTCCTTAGGGTATGGCTTCTGAAACAGCTGCTCACAGGAGAAGATGGCCATTGACGAGTGAAAATGAGCTATGAACGCAAAGCTACCCAGAAGATATGGACCCGAGTGAATATCTTGGACAGCAGATACAAAGTCAAAATGAAGAGACTGTTATTTGTATCATGTTTTAAGTATTTGTTCACTTCAGGGGTGGGGAACCTGCAGCCTCAAGGTTACATGTGGCCTTCTGGGTCCTCGGCTGTGGCCTTTTGACTGAGTCCAAATTTTACAGAACAAATTCTTTTATTAAAGGGATTTGTTCTATGAAGTTTGGATTCAGTCAAAGGGCCACACTAGAGGACCTAGAGGACCACATGTAGCCTCAATGCCACAGGTTCCCCACCCCTGGTCCATGTGTACTAGTGAGTCATTTATGTTTAAGCATTGTTATGTGGTGAAAGATATAATTGTTATATTGTAACCTCATCTATTTGTACACTGAGTATCTTTCTCGAAGGGATCTTTAATCCTTTCTGAGGAAACGCTAAACATGAGCCAAACCTAAGGTCTGTTTTGGAGATTGTTCCTAGGGTCTGATTCTGGGGTGATAGGAGCTTAATGAGAAAGAAAGTGAGAGAAGAACTTCAATTCCCCCTTTGGGGCCACAGTTCTTCAGAAATGAGCTCACGGGTCCATATGAGCACGAGAGTTAAAGTGCTTTATGCAAGAGGGCATCTCCACCCTTGGGGTACAAGTCTTTATATTAATATTATAATATAATCTCCTACCACCCTGCCCCCCAAAAGAAAACCTTATTTCTTATGACTCCTTTCAAAAAGTCCAACCATGATGAACTATGGCTAAGCTGACCATCCGTAAAAACCCAATGATAAGCAAATGCACACACAAAAACAGCCATGCTGGAATGAGACTTTTAGATTCTGACAGCTCTGTGGAGCCTACACCAAAGCCAGAAACTTTTCCCCCTGCATATCTATGGAACACATCCAAACTCGAATTCCTTCTTGGTAACTGAAAGCACAGATGGTCTAGTCTCAGAATATTCCTTTTTTGTAACTCTTGTGGTTTCAAACCCTAGTGGTAAATGCAGATCTAAAAACATCACGACTCTAATTCTATGTTCAGAATATCTAATGGAGTCAGTAGACGCTCTGTGTTTGTGTGTGAGCCTGTCTGCATGTGCAGGAGCACATGCTTAAACAAAGGGAGTGGAATTTCATTTTGTCTTTGAGTAATTCAGATCCTAGCTAGTTCAATGCTTAGTTCAGTCAGAATGGGAACACTCTCAAACTCTCAAAGACATTTGTAACTTTTCTCAAAAATAGGAGTAGTAGCATTTGCATGGCTTACAAAGCAGTAGATTTAGTCACCAAATCTTAGAATTAATTGGAGATGACTTCAGTGGCTATATCATCCAACCCGTACCCAAACAAGAAGCCCCTTTATTATGTACCTCGCAATAATATATCCAATGAAGTCATCTATAATATGCATGAGAAGGTATGTTAATCTGACAAGGTTATCCAGCCTTGCTTGACGACTTCCATTAAAGAGATCCCTTTATTTATTTATTTTTTTAGACTGGGTCTCCCTATCTAGCCTAGCAGATCCTCAAGGGCCTAACCCCAATATTAACCAACACAAAACCTTCACTCGGCTCTGTTTCTGCTAACCTGGACTGGTTCACCCCTCTATAGGCAGCCTGATGGCCCTCCACTCTCCAGGGTCCACCATAATGACATCAGAATTAGTGCATATGCCCTGCAAGCCTTAAGCCTACTACAGAACTCCCAAACTCAAGGGATCCATCAGCCTAGGCCTCTTCCAACAAGAGGGATTACAGGAACAGGTCCCTATGTCTGACTGGGACCCACTACTTCTTAAGCAGCCCCTTCTAACTTCTGGACAACTCTAATTACTAAGAGTCAGAGGACCTGGGTATGAATTCCAGTTCTGTTATCTACTATTGATGTGACCTTGGGCAAATCACTTCTCTTTGAACCTCATGTACTCTTCTGTTTAATTGGATCATAAGATTATAGATTCCTTAGAAGACATCCAGTTCACATTTCACACATGTGGAAACCGAGGCCAAGAGAGCTGACTTTCCCCCAAATCTCATAAGCAGCAAGTGCCAGAGACAAGATTTGAATCCAGATCTTCTGATTTCAAATTCAGTGCATTTTCTATTGTGCTTCTTCCAGATGGACCCACTTAGATCTAAACATTATGATCATCCCCAGGGGCTTGAGGGATGTTAGTCAATTTGCCCACCACCCTACAATCATAGATCTAGAATCCAATTCTCTAATTTTGTAGATGAGGGACCTAAGGCCCACAGAGATTAAATGACTTGCCCGGAATTATACAGTTATTGAGTTTCCCAGGCAGAATAAAAACCCAGGTCTTTCTGACTCCAAGGCCAGCATTCTATCTACTGTACCATGTTGCCTCTCAATCAAAATGTTTTTGATGGTCCAACAGGATTTGCTTTGACAAAAAAAAGAAGAGTTTTGACACCTTGGGTCAAGATAATGAAGACTCTGAGTGAAAACAGTGAGTTAAAAATAATGTCCCCTTACACTTTGGCCATAGTCTGACTCTGTAATCACAAGTTTTTGAAGGTAGCCTAGCACAATTTCCTAAGCTGGTAATTAAAACTTTCTTTGCAGTTTCTGGAACCCTGACACATATAACATCTTCACCACAGGTAGAGTAAGGAACTTATAACTGTCTTTTGGATTCCCCACTTGACCTAAAATAGATTTTATACCAACATGCAAGATCTTCCTTCCAAAACCAAGGTCACTCTCCTGTACTTACAGTGTTGGTTCCCAGTAAAAGTGTATCTTGGCAAATTTTCCCTACTCTGAAGAGGCAGCATTTAGTCACGTTGTATAGCCATATACTCATTATGATGCATCTGTACATATGGAATAAATATGGCATTTTTGAGGGCCATGGCTTACCACAATGACCTTACAAAGAAACTATTTTACAAATGGTAATAAGATCAGTCTTCTACAAAAATGAAGGGAGAACACAGAATTATAGGATCACACATTTAAAGCTGGAAGGGACCTTAGGGGCCATTTTGTCTATACACATATTTTACATGTAACCTGGGTTTGTCTGGGCCTGTCTAGATCATCAAACATAGAATCACCCTAAGAAGACTTTGGAGCATGACCAGATTACCTAATATGGAGGCCTCTGCATTCCCTACAACACAGGCAGGGGTACCTTCCATTGATTGGCTGCCTTCAGCTTTAAAACTGGTGAAACTGAGCCAGTTGCTCTCTTTTTGACTCTTAGAATGAAGATCCCAGTTCACCCACAGCACCAGAGCCATGAACTGAACCAATGAGAGGGGAAGGACTTTCTTCCCTTGCTCTCCCTCTTTTATCCCAGCTCTGAGAAATGTGCCTAGGGATGTTTGTTTTTATTCTTCAATGTTTGTCCTCAATTTTAGGTGCCAGGGATGATCCCTATGGAACTGAGGCTCAAGTCATGATAGGATTGGAACTAGGATTGCAGGTGGGATGGAGCAGCCAGCCAGTTTGTCACAGAAGCTCTAAGAAGTCAGGGTGTTGGGGACTTGAGCCCAGGGAGTGGTTTTGGACTTGAAAGTGGGACTATGTATAATAGACTGTTAGGATATTAACCTAATCTCCTTCTCACCCACCCCTACCCCTACCCATTACCCCTTCCCCTCCAGACTCAAGTACAAAGCATATGCTTCCCACATGCTAGGGGAAAAAGTTTGCATATTTGTGAATATATTTTTGCAATAAATATTTCCTTGTAATAGTTAATATGATTGTTAGTGGCTAAATGGACACGGGGTACAGCAGATCACTCCTATCTTGGGAGACGCACCATCAGTGAGAGGCTAGAGCCATTCACAGATATCTTAGACATCCCTTAAACTCCTTAAAGGTATCAGAGAACCTTGGGGTTGGAGTGAAATCTATCCTACCTGGCCTTCCAAGTAGTGAGAATACATTGTTACAGTGAGGCTACATTTGTTATCAGGAAAGGAAGGCTTGGAGAGGCTGTGAATTGCCTAAGACAAACAATGCTAGTAAGTCAAATAGCTGAAATTCAATCTTAGGTGATATGATAGCTACAGCATGGTTGTTGAAGTCAGGAAGACTGGAGTTCAAATTCTGCCTTAAACACTTATTAGCTGTATGACCCTAGGCAAGTCACTTAACCTCTATCTGCTTCATTTTCCTAAAGTGTAAACTGAGGATAATCCTAGCCCCTAACTCAGGGGGTTATCATGAGGATCAAATAAGCTAACATACGTAAAATACTTTACAAACCTCAAAGTGCTAGATGATAGCTAGTAGGAACAGCAGCAGCAGCAGCAGCAGCAGCAGCAGTAGTAGTAGTAGCAGCAGCAGCAGCAGCAGCAGCAGCAGCAGCAGTAATAGCAGTATCCAAGTTCAGATCTTTTTCCAGGATGGAATATGTTTATCTAAACTAATGTTTAACAATGTTTGCTGAAGTCAACATGTCTCCTATCCTTTCACCCCTTTCCAGTTAGTCACTGAGGTCTTTCCTTTCCTCTTCCTTAGCAATTATTATATTTACATTCCAATTCCTAATTCCCTCACCATTTCAACCACTCATGGTCAACTCATCATTATCACTTGCCTGAAATAATGTAATCAATAATCTCCTATTTTCCCTTGCCATCCCCTTGCCATCCCCAGCTTCTGTCCTATACAGTGAAAATCCTGTCTCTTGTTCATGGCTGTGTGAGTTGGGGTAAGTCACTTGGCCATCATTGTCCTTCCGGTCTCCTTAACTATAAAATAAAGGGGCTGGACTACCTGACCTCTGACTCTATGATCTCTCTTCTATTCATCCTATACATTCCTGTCAAATTTCTGATTGAATTACTTCTCCCTCAGAAAGCATTCAATGTCTCCTTATTGCCTACTAAAGAAAGTTTAAACCCATAATGTTCAATACCATCCCCAACCCCAACTTGGCTCCATCCATCCATAATGTAATGAACTCTGATTAGAATCAAGGGGAGCTGGATTGGAATCTTGATTGGGCTGCTTTCTATTTATGTGGATTTAGGCAAATTTGAGGGTTTTGGTTACTTATAAAATGAAGGGGCTGAGCTGAATAAACTCTAAAGTTTAATGAGGTGGTACAGCGCTGGGCCTGGAGCCAGGAAGGCTCCAGACACTTGCTAACTGTGTGACCCTGGGCAAGTCACTTAATCTGTTTGCTCAATTACCTTAACTGTAAAATGGAGATCATAACAGCACCTACTTTGAAGGATTATTGTGAGGATCAAGTGAGATAATATTTGTAAAGTGCTTAACCCAGTGCCTGAGACATAGCTGACACCTTCCTCCCTCTCTGTATGTATATGTATATAAATATAATACATGTACTTTTTCTAAGATAGTCCATTTTAAGCATTTTGTCCTATATTGGGGTTGATACACATATAGAGTATAGCCAAAGATGGCAGGATTATCAGCTCTTTTTTTAGGTTGCAGCTCAGAATTTACTGAATCCATCTGACATTCATTTTTAACTCTCTGTCTCTGTCTCTCTCTGTCTCTCTCTGTCTCTGACTTTGTCTCTCTTTCCCTCCTTGTCTCTTCCTGTAAAGCTGGAAGCTATTCCAAGCTTCACTCCCTATTTAGAAAGAGGCGAACAGTGTCAAAAAATGATAAAGCTGGTGGGGTTTGGATTCAGGGCTCCCTTAGCCTCCTTCTTTGTCTTCCTCTGTCTCTTTTGAATTTCCCTTTGTCTCAGGGATGCTGTGGCTAGGGATAACCTCCCAAATTTCTAAGAACTAAAGAATTTGTAGTATTAGTGATAGATAATAGCTTCCTATTATTCCCTTCTGAATAAAATTTACATTTTAACAAGGGCTTTCCATGCTTAGATTCAAAGGTACTAATTTGTGTAGGAATTTCCAAAAGGTTACTGAATCAGATAGTTCTGAATGAAGTGCTTTCTGTAGTTCTAGAGTAGGGATATGCTGGAGCTAGTTCTAACCAGATGGTGAGAGTTGATTGTTAAATTTTCAGTATGCTGGCAAAATGTTAATAATGCAAATTAACCTTGAAAGTGGATCCAGTATACTACCTCCTTCCCCACCTGGTTGTACTTAAGTATTTACCACCATATTTCTCTATGTACTTGAGATTTGAACTTAGGTCTATTTAACTCCAAAGTCAGTGTTATTTTCCACCCCCCCACCCCCCTCTATGTTGCTTTACTAAAGGCTGAATATGAAGTGGCCAGATTCCCTTAGTTCTCCTGGTATAGGCATATATTTCTTCACTTTATTCCATTTGAAATATGCTGAAGTTAAAAACAAAACATTATTGGGTAAATAAGAGGGAATATATGATCAAAAAGAAAGTACAAAGCTGTACAAAGGTATAAAGTTCTTTGTCCATTTATACCCTGTCCAATCTTGCTTGGGAGGCTTGTTTCCTTACCTGTAAAAACAGCACTGAAATAGAGGGTATCATCCCAATGAAGCTGAGATGTGCAGAATACTCCACATTAAGGAGTAAGGAAATTCTTACAAAGAGTTCATAGGTGAAGAGATCAAAGGAATCTCAGAAGTCATAGAATAAGCAAAGACCCAGAGAGGTTAGTAATTTGCCCAAAGTCACAAAGTTAGCAGGCACCAGAAGCAAGATTTGAACCCAATTCTTCTGACTGTAAGGCCAAAGATCGTGTCACTGTATCACAAACGAGGCTCAGTTTTGTCGTCCCCTTCCCACATTACAGATATTCATAATTGGTGGCAGGTGGTTTAAAAAAAATCCCAGTTCAATAAAACAGTAAAACAAAGAAAATCCCAGGCGGTACTAGTTTGACCTGTCTTCTAAGACTGTTTCAAAATTACTTGGGTACTTCAGCAACTAACCTCTGGGATGGGGCCTGAGATAGATCTTACATTGAATTACACTTCAGAGAGAACAGTATTCCCTTTACTGGGGTCCTATTACAATGTGTCATCATGGTCTGGAGGGAATTCTGGAGTTTTGAAGGCTACGCCAACAGAATGCAAGGTCTGGTAGTCACCTTCCCCCACCCCAGAATGGAACACTCCCCAGGATGAGCCTAAGTATACGTATCTGTTGTCTAAGGCCCAGCATAGAGAACCTCAAATGGGCACATCATCAGACTGTCTATTAGGAATATGTACATGTATATATATACATATGAATTTGCATATAAAATGTACAAGTATATATAGACATACATAGACACACATTATATACATGTGTGTATGGGTAATAAATATATGTATACAGGTTATAACAATCTAAAGATTAGATTTCATTACAGCACAGAGGAATGACAACCCAACTCATTGGTGCAGGGAGGATCCACATCACTGAACTCGTATGATGTCTTCTGAGATACTGAAGTAAATGAACAGGGACAACGTATGAAAACATAGTTTAAGTGTATTCATATTTGTCATTATCCATTGTGGGTCTCATGATGTTGACTGACAGAAAACCATAGGTAGATATTTAGCTTTTGGTGGTCATTCAGGTTTAATAAAAGTATAGCGTCTTTGGTGGGCAGAGGAATTTCAAAGGCTATGATGCTTACCTTTCTCTAGGAGAGGAGGCAGAAGGGCAGATGGGCAGGCAGCGGGAGCATCGTTCTGAACCACTGAAAGGAAAAGAAGAGAAAGTGTTGTAATAGAATGGTTGAAAGATTTCCTTACTCCCATTATCAGGAGCATTTCAGCACTGAATAAACTTTTTTGGCCATAACAGCTGAGAGGAGTAACAGACCCTAAGTTAGCTGAATGAATGTCAGTTTAGATCTTTAAGATGTGAGAGGGATATCTCAAACCTGAAACCCCAATTAATGAAACCAGCAAGATTCTCTTCACCTTGATAGCTTTGGCAAATGAGAATGCCTCTTTCACTGAAACATAGAATCCTTCAGTCAGTCAAAGGTACAAACAATTCTTAAGCAACTCTATTGAATCAATCAATGAAAGGTGTAAACTAGTTGCAGATAATTCCCAGGTACCTTTATTGAATCAATCAGTCAAAGGCATAAATAATTGTTGGGTACTTTTGTCGATTTGTTTAATCTAAGCTAAGAAGTAGGTAGGAATTGAATGAAGTCACGTTAAGCCACAGATTACGTCACATAGGACATATGATGGTGGTTGACTGAAGGAAATCTCTCAAGGTCAACATATAAGCACACTAGCTTTATTCCTCTGACATGAAGATTATCATGTACTGTCATTAGAATATTTTTTTCCTTAGTAGAGCTGACATATCGAGTGAGTCACCGTCTTCCCCATGTCTCCTTATGTGTATAAGTTGGATGGCCAGGCATGGGATATATTCAGGTCTACAACTGCCTCAATTATTTCTCCACCAGGTTGACAGGATCTTGTATATCTCTCCATAATATCTAGTTCTCTCCTTTACTTGTGAAATAAGACAAAGAGTAGATGGGCTTAACTTACCCAAGAATTATTTTCATTATCCCTTAGAGTGAATTTCGAGATTGTAAGTTCTGAGGTCATGTACATTCAAGAAGAGGAGGTTGAAATACTAACTTTGTAGATTGCCTGAATGCCTTAGAAAATATCGGCTGAATGCATATATACTATTGGGCACCCAGGTAGCACAATGGACATAGTGCCAGGTCTGGAGTTAGGAATAACTGATTTCAAATCCAGCCTCGGAAGCTTTCTAGCTATGTGGCCCTGAGTAAGCTGCGTAACCTCTCTTTTTGCCTTAATTCACTGGAGAAGGAAATGGTAAATCATTCCAGTTTTTTTGCCAAGAAAGTCCCACGGGCATTATGGTCTACTTGGTTACAAAGAGTCAGACACAGCTCAACAACAGGCAAGGTTATGAGAGGCTCATCACCTGCCAATTATAAATGTTTGTTGAATATATGAATGTGTGCTTAGCAAAAGGAAGTTGAGAGACTATTGGCCCTTTCTAGAAACCAACATTTTACATTTCCTACTTAAAACCAAATGTACTTCCTCACTTCCAGTCAGCACACAGCTGCAGATTGAATGAGTTCAGCGCCAACCTTCAAAGGACAGACAATCCCTGACCCACTGAAGTCAGAAGAATTTTAGCATTTTCCCACCACAAAAGCCACTCCTCACATTTCTATTGTGTCTTCGCGGCTGTGCCCTGAACTTTGAGAACGCTTCTCTTCTTAGTTCTCACAGTTTGGGGGCACACCTGCAGAGTGACTGACTGGGGTGGGAGAGGGTTCTGAAAATACCTTCATTTGCATGAATTTTTGTTCAGTGTTGCCCCTCTGTCTTTGGTAAAGTTCCAGGGCCAAATGAGGCTTCCTGTTGTCCTTCAGCAAGCACAAAACCAGCTGCCTCTAGAAAGGCAGCATGGTAGAATAGAAAGAACACTGGATTTGGAGTCTGGACTTGCGTTCTAATGCTGGTTTCCCTATCTGGGTGAACCTGAATAATCAATTGACTTCTTTGGGCCTCAGTTTCTTTGTCTAAAAAAAAATAACAATTGGACTCCCTAAAGTCTCTTGTAGATTTAAACTTATTATTCAAACTCTCTAGCTTAAGATCTAAGTGTTCTCTGTTCTTTCTTACCTCCCTTCTCTCCTCTCTCATTTTTCATTCCTCTACCAGGTAGTTACCATGTTCAAGGCACTGGGGGTACAAAACCAAAACTGTCCTTGCCTAACTTCTCTACCTCTCCATATTCTCCTGCTTGTCTCCCAAGACCCAACTCAAATCTTACTTCCCCCTAAAAGAAAATGATAATATCTAGAGCTAGCGTGAGCGCCAGACAAAATGCAGTGCAATTTCCTTATTTTATAGATGAAGAGGCCAAGGAAAAAAGAAATTTAATGATGTGTCTAATGTCATACAGGTAGTAAAGTAGACAGAATTCAAAACCAGTTCCTCTGGTTTTAACCTGGTGATTCCACTATCCCATCTTGCCTTTTACCGGAGTTGGAATCAGAAGAAGGAAAGAAAGACAAAAATCAGCATTTGTTAAGCACCTACTAAGAGCTAAACATTGGGTTAAGCACCTTATAAATATTTCATTTGATCCTTACAACAACCCATTTTACAACTGAGTAAAGAGGCAGAAGTTAAATAACTTGCCCAGTTAATAACTCTCTCAGTCTGAATTTGAACTCCGGTCTTCCTAACTCTTTATTGAACAATTGCCTAACTCTCTATTCACTGTACTACTTAGGGCAAAGGGCCTAGACTTGAAACCTGGCTCTACTACATACTATCTGTGTGACCTTGGACAAACTATATGACCTCTATGGACCTTGGTTTTCTTGTCTGTTGCATAAGCACCCTCTCATTTTACATATGAAGAAACTGAGGCCCAAAGAGCTGAAATTACTTTTCTAAGATCATATGGCTAATAATCATTCCATTCAGTTATCAATGCCGTGTCTGAGAGCTTTTCACAATGGGAGGACTAGTGTCACAGAGTGTTCAAACATCCCATGGATTTTGTGAAGATGGATCTTACAAGATACACATCTGGAAATTTCCCATCCATGGCCTTACTGCCCCAGCCTGACCCAACAGAGAAGATTCTGTCAAAGTAGCAGTTACATAGAACTGGATGAAAGAGAGTGCTCCTGGGGGTTCGTTTGGTAGTGGGTACAGTGAGCACCTCAGTCAGGCTTTTGGCGAGTCTTACCGAGCTGATGTAATGTCTTGGTCTGATTCCTCCTTCCTATCACAGCCTCTTCTCCCTCCCCTCCACCTACACATCCCACTGAGCATCTCAGAAAGAAGTCATTCTTTTTGCAGATAGGATTTCACCTGGCTATTTCCTAACTCTGGACAAAAAAAAGAAAACTCTGAGTCACATAAAGAAATATTGAGTCCAGGTTAGGGGAAAAATACTAATGAGAAGATATAAAGGCTTTAGAATCAGAAGAGACCTTAAAAAGCAACTTGTTCAGGCTCTTTTACAGATCTGGGAACAGAGGCCTAGAGTTACACAGGAGTAAGTAAAAGAGCTAGAATTTGGACGCTGGTCATTTGACTCTTGACTCAGGGTTTTTAGCACTATTCTAGGGTCCCTCTGGGCAAGTAGAGGTCCAATGAGCAGTGGTCTGATCTAATCTTCTTGTCTATATTATTCTAAAGAAATTAATTTTTTTCTCCTTATTTCAATGAGTAAAAGAGAGAGGGGGCAAGAAAACTATAAATGGAACATTCTTCCTACCACCCCCAGTCTCCCACTGAGATCATCTAATTACATAGGCCAAGTCTTCTTTGCCCAAAATAATTTGAGACTCTGCAAGAAAAGGCATCCAGCTCAGACTGAAGGGTTGTGTGCAAAGGATGACCACCTGCAGGCCAAGCCCACTGAGCTTGACAGATTTTAACTCTGAAACACACAAGCACACACAGCTGCTAGGGCCTTCCTCTCTGAGATTATCTTCCATCTAGTCCATATATATCATGTACGTAACTGGTTATTTGTGTACAACACACAGGGACTGTTTTTGCCTTTCTTTGTATTCTCAGTTCCCAGAACAGTGTCTAACACGAAGCAAGGGCTTAATAAATGCTTACTGATTAATTGGTTTACATACATACATATGCATACACATACATACATAAAGAGAAGGAAGCAAAGACCTCATTGAGCTCTCAATCAGCCCAACCAAAGGCCTAATTTCATACAGGAAGTTTTGGCTTCTTGGGTCATACTGAAAAGTCATACTGAATCTACATGGTGTATTCCAACTCTGTGACTTGGCAGCTACAAAAAGCTAATCATGCGCAAGGTAGGAGGGAGAGAGACAGAGGAAAGCAAAAGCTAGGTGTCCAGGCACTGCTACACGCACGTAAGGAAAACCATTTCTGCAATGTTCAGTGTAAAAAAGACTATACTAGGTGCTAGTCATCAAGGGATACATAAATCAATGAGACAGTCTGTGTCCTTAAATATGGTGTGCTAAGATACACACACACACACACACACACACACACACACACACACACACACACACTATGGTCTAACTCATTAGACTATAATGATAATCAAGTCAATTAATATACATGACGTTCTCTTCTCTTGTGACATCATAGAAAGATGTTGGATTCAGAGTTAGAACACCAAAGCTGGCTCTGACATTTTTACTTGCCCGACCTTGGGCAAGTCACTTTTCCCTGCATCTTAGTGTCCTTGTCTGTAAAATGAAGAAGCTGAATGAGGTAGCTTTTAGAGCAGGAGTTCTTAATCTGGAGTCCATTATACCAACAACCACATGGATAGATTTTAGGGAGTCATATGTGCAAAGCATTTTGTAAACCTTAAAGTGCTATATTACTAATGTTAGATATTTTCATTTGAGATTAGCTAGTAGCATGGTAGATAGAATGTTGGGCCTGGAGTCAGGAAGACTTGAGTTCAAATCTAGCCCCAGATACTTACTAGCTGTGTAACCCTGGGTAAGTCATTTAACCCTGTTTGCCTCAGTTTCCTTATCTGTAAAATGGGGATATTAATAGCACCTACTTCTCATGGTTGTGGTGAGATCAAATGAGATAGTAATGGTAAAGTGTTTAGCCCAGTGCCTGGCACATATCAGGTACTACATAAGTAATATTACTGTTGTTATGTCTACCACAACAGAATATGAGTTCTATAAGGGCAGTGAGAGTTTCGATTTTTTTGTTTTGTACCCTGAACCCAGCACATTGCCTGGTACATAGTAGGCCCCAAATGTTTAGGGACTGATAGATATATTCCCTGAGGTCGAAGATATTCCCATTGCAGGGGCATCAGAAGAGACAGTTTTCAGGAAATCTGTGCTTGGGAATGATGTGGACAAGGCAGGTGGACCTGACAGGGGAATTATGGAATGAGCAGGGAAAAGGGAGCCCAAGTCAAACAACACTCAATAGAGATAGCTCTTGGTGCATTTGATACAGAGATCTTGTGTTTTTCTTACTGGCCACATATCAATTGGCACTTTTGTTAAGAGCAGAGAAGTAACTAGGGCTGGGTAATCAGGGCTTTGACCTACAACAACAAAATTTAGAGGACACTGGCAACATTTGCAATCAATCTTTCCACTACTAGGGGAAAAAGTGCTATTTAGCACCCAGTTAGCAAGATTACTTAGTTCAAAGAGGAAGACAGCCCCACTCTGCTGCAAGACCTCAGGTGAACTCCTCTTCTTTTATTTCTCTCGACCCATCTCACATTTTATTCCACTTCCCCTGGTACAAAATCTATAGTTAGGTCTCTGTGCAAAGCTGCGGGTGTTCATCTTAGCCGCTTGCTACACAGTAAACTGAAAGCGGGGATAAAGATACCCAGACTAAAGTCGTGCTTCTCCCTGCATGCCACAGGCAAACTGAGACTCACACCTCTCTCACTGCTTGTCCAAAGAAGTCCAAGGCAGTAGCAGCCAGCTTGTGTAGACTAACAATGGCACTTTTCCCTTGTCTTTCATAAATACCTTAGCTGAATGCTTCTATCATACATTAGAAGTGTACTGAATCATAGGATCATGGGATCACAGAAGCATCAAGGATGCCCTAGTCTTTGCCTTTGCTATGAGCTGTGCCTTGAGCATCTGCAATAGCTTGGACAGTGGTCTCAACAAAAAAGACTTTGTTTTCTCCTGGAGTCCCCATAAACCAAGGGGATAAAGGGAATACAAACACATGTGAAAGGAAAGCCACAAAGAAACACCATCCTCCAAAGTTACACAGTTCTCCACAAAAAGTTACCAATTGGCTTGCTGGTTCCCGCTCTTTAGAATACAGTCAATTCTATATTATAGGGGTCAGACTGGAAATATTAGCCCAGAATCCTATGTGAGCTCTGCTTTCTTAGTTAACTGTAAGTAAGTGTAGGCAGCTAGGTAGTGCCATTGATAAAGAGTTGGCTTGGATTCAGAAAGACCTAAGTTCAAATCTGGCCTCAGACACTTACTACTGGCTATGTGACCCTGGGCAAGTCACTTAACCCTGTTGGTCTCAGTTCCTCATCTGGAAAATGAGCTGGAGAAAGAAATGGCAAACTACTCCAGTATCTCTGCCAAAAAAACCCCAAACAGGATCACAAAGTGTCTGAAGTGAATGAACAGCTAACAACTGCAGAGAGGAAGAAGGGGTGTTGCTCTTGTCAGGGTAAATGCCAATAGTTGCTGCCTTCTTGATCCACAGATCAATTTTCCCACCTTCTGGATTGTGTTAACACATTCATTCATGTGTCCATTCAGTAAGTGGTGCTAGGCCTAGAGTCAGGAAGACTGTAGCTCAAGTCTGGCCTCAGACATTTACTGGCTGTGTGACCCTGGGCAAGTCATTTAACCTCTGTTTGCCACTGTCTGCCTCATTTTCCTCACCTATAAAATGGGAATTATAATATCTCAAGGTTGCTGTGAGCATCAGATAAGATCTCTCTGTAAAGTGCTTCACACTGTGCCCGGCATACAGTATGTACTAGCTATTGTTATTGTATTAAGTACTTACTGAGTATACAGTAAGTACTGAGTACTTATTGAAAAGACCACTAGGTATTTGTCACAGGACATATCCCCACCCTCCTCTTATTAAGACTGCTGCCACCTTTCTTGTTAGGCGCAAAAATTGGCAATGGGGTATGAAGGAACAGTTTTCATAATAATGTTTTCATAATAGAGAGATGCATGATATGGAGTTGGAAAATGTCATAGCTCAGAAACAATGAGTGAGATATCTGTGTTAACAGATACTTCAGCTTTCATGATGGCCAAACTGATAACTCACCAGGGTTCTGGTACCAGCCAAAGGGATATGTTCTGGTTTCAGTGTCAGGAGAGCTACAGTCCAAAATACGCCAGGGGCCTTTGGTTTCCTCACTGCAGGTCTGGAATCCCAGATTGCTCAGGGTCAGGCACATCACCTCTCCACCTGTAATACAAAGACCACCAGAGGGGAAAAGGGTCATTGTGATGACCATTTTCACTGGAGAAGAGAAAGCTCACAGACCTCTAGGAAAGAAAAAAGGTTATACGGGCAGCATTTTGTTCTATAAAAACAACCATTGAACTTGGGTCAGAAGTTCTGGCTTCTATCTTCTTAGCTATATAGCATTGTGTAATTCACCCTTCTCAGGCTCATTTTCTTCATCTATGAAATGGGAAGAAAAAATTATTGAACTCTTTATCACATAAGTTTGTTTTTGAAGGAATTACTTTGTTCCTGAAGTACAAAAGAAATGTGAGTCATCATTCTTCTCATTTCCTATTCATGATCTATCATCAAGTTTCCAGGAAGACAAAATGGTGGGATATTTAAGGGGACTCCCTAGGAGAAGCACTTGGGCCTGAACCGCAATCTTGGGGTTGAAGTTAACTTTGCTACATAATTATCTGGTATCTCAATGTCGCTTGTCATTTAAAGTGATAAGGATTGGCTTGAACAGTTTTCGCATGAAGAATACGAGTTAAAGTAAAACAACTCTAAAAGACTTTAGAAATCTGATTAACGCAATGCTAAACCATGAGTCCAGAGGACTGACAAGCAATCGTGCCACCCACCATCAGTCAGAGAAGTGATGGACTTTAAATTCAGAATGAGAGATGTGTATTTAGACGTGGCCAATGAGGGAATTGGCTACACTGGGTGCATTGTGAGAGTTTTTTGTTTTTATTTTATTTTTAATTTTCTTTGGGGGGATAAGGGATAATAAAAACTTAGAAGTAAGCTTAAAAAAAACAGAAAAGGAAAATGGCCTGTTCTCCACACAAGCATCCACCATATTACTGTCTCTTCATTCCGTGGTAGTTGTTTAAGTCCTCTATTGCCCTTGCTCTTAATATTTGGGGGGCACCTCTACTTTACGGAGAAGACTCTTCAATGAGATCTTAGTGGATCTTTTACTAAATCAAAAGACAACGCCAGTTCTGGGGCTATTCACCATGTCACAAGGGCAGCCAAACCATGTGAGAGAAAAAATCTTTGGAAGACCCAGTGTAGCCTACCTTCCATCTGGGAAACATTGAGGAAGCCAAAGCCTTTGCAGCAGGGATCAGCGTCACACCTTCGTTCACATTCAAAGAATCTGGAGAGGAAAGAAACACAATCTGGGTATTCTAATTTTCTTGTTTTTGTTATTGTTTTTATTCAGGGAGGAAACTTTATCAATACAGTTAGCAGCTGGTCCACTGTAATATACCAGGGAACTTTTCAGGTTTTCCCCTAGAACCCAGAAATTGTGGAACTTGATCAATCAACAAGCATTTACTGAGCATCTACTCTGACACAGGCAACAATGAAAAATTCCTGTCCTCAAGCAGATTACACTGCTTGACTCCATTTGTGACTCTTTGTGACTCCATTTGGGATTTTCTTGGTAGAGATAATGTGGTGATTTGACATGTCCTTCTCCAACTGATTGTACAGATGAGAAAACTGAGGCAAACAGGGTGAAGTGACTTGCCTAGGGTCACACAGCTAGTTTCTGAGGTCAGCTTTGAAAGAGGAGTCTTTCTGACTCTAAGCTCAGTACCCTACCAACTGCACCAAGTAGCTGCCTGAGCCATAACTAGGACCAGATAAGCAAGGTTATGCCCCAGGCATTGAGACTTGGCCACTCTTATCAAGACTGTGACACAAGACAATTCAGAAAAACTCATGATGAAAAAAAATGCTATCTACCTCCAGAGAGAACTGACGAATCTGAGTGCAAAGTGAAGTATAATTTTCTTACTTTCTTTTTTTCCTTGCTTTTAAAAATATATGGCTAATATAGAAATATGTTTTACATGATTTCACAACATATCGCTTGTCTTCTCAGGGGGTGGGTGAGGGGGTTGGAGGGATAGAGAAAATTTGGAACTTAAAATTTAAAAATAAAATAAATTTTAAACTAAAAAATAATAAATTAGAATGTTTTTAAAAGAAATGTAATTGAGAAATATTTAATAAAATATAATATAACACTAACAATTAAGCAAAAGGACAGGGATAGGAAAGCGAGGAATATAGTCACAGATTAATTTGACTGGAGTATAGGATCCATGCATGAGAGCAAGATAACAAGCACTTATTAAGGAAGAGAAGGAAACAGTAGAGGGAGGGGGAGGGAACAAACATTTATTAAACACCTACTGTAAGTCAGGCACTGTGCTATTCATTTTACAACTATGTCATTGGCTCCTCATAAGGATCTGGGGAAGTAGGTGCTACTATTATTTCCATTTTACAGCTGAGGAAACTGAGTCAGAATTAAATGACTTGCCCAGGGTCACCCAGCTAGGCTCTGATCTAAGTTTTTGACTTAAAGAAAGAGATTGAGTGTTTGGGAAGTCATGCCCAGAATTAAATAGTCAGTGCCCTGTTGTATCCACAGCCTGAATATCTGCCCAATTGCACAATAAGCAATTAAAGATTACTTATCCTTTTCTCCCCTGCTTAGCTGATGGGTGACCTATGCCCAGACCACATTCTAAGTATTGATTTTTATCTTACAGATGTAACTAGACTTCAGGCCATCACCGAACCATTGCTTCCCTTCACCACACGGCAAGATGTCAGCTAAGGACAAGAGCAATATGGCGTCCTCAGATGAAAGGACATGGAGTGAGCTCCTTTCTAGCTCTCTCACTAGTGGACTCTTTAGGTTCTTTGGCCTCTGAAGGCTTTCGTGATGAGCCTCATCTTCTCCCAATCAGGAAAATAAAATCCACAGAGGTAACACCTTACCCACTGGAAACAGATTTTCTTGTCATCGACACTTTGCTTCGTACAGAAATCCCTCTCAGTACTTGGAATGGCAGGCGAGTGTAAAACGCCTTCACTTTATCTCCCAACACAACTATATAAAAGAAAGAAGGAATTGTTAATATGAGGAGGAATTGTAGTATCCAGAGAAAATCTGATATGAAAAGAAAAAAACCCTTTCTAACTAAAGGGTATAGTAAGGATTGCCAAGCATAACTCAGAGGAGGGTATTTGTACCAAATCAATAAATGCATCTGATGAGATAATGTATACAAAATGCTTTACAAATCTCAAAGACTAATGGAAAGGCCAACTCGTTGTTGTGGTTGTTAATAATATCAATAGGAAAATCATTCTTGTTCTTACTTAATATTTTATGGAGTTCAGATAAAAACAGATCTGAGTTCATGGCTAATATGGAAATAGGTTTTGCACGTCTGCACATGTACAATCTATAGCAACTTGTTTACCTTCTCAAGGAGGGGGGAGAGAAGACGGAGAATTTGGAATTCAAAATTTTTAAAAATGAATGTTTAAAAATTGTTTTTTACATGTAATTGAGAAAAAAACAACCCATTCCTGGGATTGTTGAATCTCTGGCTGCTGTTCTATGTTTAACGTCTGGCAGACAGGGTAGGTAGATGCAGTGATTACTTTTTTATAAGTGCATAAGAGAGAAGGAACGAGTATTTAAACATATACCATGTGCCAGGCATTGTGCTAAGTACTTTACAAATATTACCCCATTTGCTCCTCATAATAACCCTAGGAGGTAGGGGCTATTGTTAAGAGGAGGAGGAAACTGAAGCAAGGTTCAGTGTCCCAACCCAGGATCACACAATTAATAAATGTCTAGGGACAGATTTGAGCTCGTGTCTTACTGATTCTAGGACCAGTGCTGTATCCACTATATCACCAAGAATGCCTAAGAATGCTGAGATGTAAGCTCTGCTAAAGTAAGGTCTATGAAAGCATCTTTGGGGCAATTCAATAGCTAGCATTTATTATTCAATTACCATGTGCCATGGTTACCATGTGCCAGGCACTGTGCTGGGTGCTTGGGTTACAAACGTAAAAAAATGAAACAGTCTTCCTTCCAGTTAGCATGGTATCTCTTCACATTTTAATGCCCCAAAGTCTTCTTATCTCCAAGTTAGACATAGTCAGTTTATTCACTGGTTCCTGTCATGATAAGCAGATCCCTTACAGTCCTGGTCACTCTCTTCAGGGAATTCCAAAGTTTGTCAATGTCCCACTTAAAACAGAACTTCACAACTTGCTCCATTTATGGCCTGACTGATGCAGAGTATAACAGGGCCGTGATCAATCAATTGATCAGTGAACATTTATTATCCACTATGTGTCAGGCACTGTGCTAAATTTTGAGGTTACAAAGAAAGGCAAAAAAACAAGTCCCTGCCCTCAGGAAGCACATCCAGTATAGTGCCTGGCACATAACAGATACTTAAATGTTTACTGAATGACTATTTACCAAAATATATAAAGATGATTACAGGGCAGCCAGGTGGCACAGTGGGTAGAGTGCCAGGCCTGAAGGTTTAGGAGATTCATCTTTTTGAGTTCATAACTGGATCTAAATGCCTACTAGACTGTGTGACCCCGAACAAGTCCCTTAACTCAGTTTGCCTTAGTTTCCTCTTTTGTAAAATGACCTAGAGAAGAAAATGGCAAACCACCTCATTATCTTTGCCAAGAAAACATCAGATGGGGTCACAGAGTCAGATGGAACTGAAAAATAGCTGAACAAGTTAATATAATTTTAAGATTGTGTTAGTCTTTTTTTAAACAACCCCTCAAATTAGCGATTGATTTCTTTTTTACACATGAGCTACTATGATGTACATACACACACACACACACACACACACCCCTTAAATATAAACTCTTACATTCATCTCTATTTGATTCTATGTCATCTATTATTCTATCCTGTCTTTCTCCTGATTCTGCTTCTGACATCCAAGGCCCCTACTATTCTCAGAGAGTGAAAATATTATCATCCCATTTTATAGAGGATGGATTCCATGACAATTTCAGTAACAAACAGGACAATAAAGAGAGTACACACCTCAGCTGAGTGCTGGTCAGATGAGGTCCAAGGACTGGCCCACAGTCATTAATTTCTAGCAAACCTGACATACAAATCTCACTGATACAGCATTAAAAAGAGGCAAGACCTGATTTTGGAGAAGCAACGACAAGAAATTCTCCAAAAGTTTTTTTAGCCCTTATGTAGGGGACCTTTAGAACTGAAGGGTAAGGTAGTTCTTCTTGGGGCGCAATTTATGTTTTAACACTTCAAATCTCTAGCAGTAAACTCCTTAAACATTGGTAGTGTTTAATTCTTTGTAGTTGTACCCCCAGCAGAGGGTCTGGCACATAGCAGACTCTTCATGAATGTTCATTGACTGACTGATTGTGATTGCTAGTGAGGGAGTTCATTAGAAAGCAATTGGTGCTCCCTTTAGGGTCAGCCAGTGTACAAAAAGAGACCAAACATAAACACCCAAGATGTTAGGATCACAAACAGAGAGAAGGAAGGAACGTTTAAGGTTATCTGTTCCAAATCCCTTATCTGTCCCAAGTATAGACAAGGTGATCCAGTCTAACACTGGCCTCAGAATCAGGAAGGCTTCATTTGGAATCCTGCCTCAAACTAAATAGACATTCTTATCACTTTAGTTCTTTCTGCTTCAGTTTCTTGATCTGTAAAACAAGAATTAATAACAGTACCTACTTCACAGAGTGGTTGTAAAGATCATAAATCATGTATTAAATCATATATTCAAATTCCTTTGCAAATCTCAAATTGCTATATAAAGGTGAGCTAGTATTATTATCAATACAACCCACATGTATATAGCATTTAAATGGCTATGAAGCATTTTCCTCAAAGACCTTCAGTGAGATAGGTAGTCCTTACACAAGCTACTTCCCTTTGCTTGACCTCAGTTTTTTCATCTGTAAAATGGGGAGAATAACATTTGCTCTACTTACCTCACAAGATGAGGGGACAGGTCTGATAAAATGATTTATGTGAAAGTGTTTTATGAACTATAATACAAAAGCAAGTGATTTTTATATACCTTTTCAGTACGATAGAGAATTGAATTGTAAGTATTATTGTAAGGTTGTGTTGAGGCTCTAAATAAATTAGTAATGAAGCTCAGCTGACTGAGTTTGTTTTCACATGTGTAATAAGGGTAGGAGACATGCCAACCCTGCATTTCAGTCTCATTGACTCCTTTGCTCATGGCTTCCTGGTGAAGAGAGTGTCTTCGACCTTAGGAGTTTTGAAAGTTGGAAAGGAACCAGACTCTACGCCAGGTGTTTCACAAGCCTAACATAAGGAGCAACCTGAGGGGGGCGGTGTCTTTGAGTGCCCTTCGCCGTGGAAGCTGAGATGAGGACTTACTGAACAGTGAAGTAGCCTTTGGATGTGAATTTGGTGGGACTGATGAAATGATTGAAACTGGACTGGAACCTAATCCTTCCTCCCCAAAAGAGAAATAATATAGGGGAAATTATGCCTCCCAAGACATTGGGAGAAATGTTTACACCTTCTAAACCATTTCCTTCTCCAGGTCATTTTACAGATGAGGAACGGAGGCAAACAGGGTGTGACTTATCCAGGGTCACACAGCTAGTAGGGGTCTGAGGCCAGATTAAAACTCAGGAAAATGAGTATTCCTGTCTCTAAGCCCAGCACTTTATCCTCTACACCACCTAGCCAGCTTTGTCAAAGCAATTGATTTGAAATTATTAAATAGAACTAGGATACTCCTCACTCTCCAGCAATGGAGGGGCAGAGCTTGAGCAAAGTCGGAGGAGAACAAGAAGGTCACAAACCCCTCAGGGGACCCTGGAATCCTGAAGGGAGACGTAGACTGTCTGACGTTAAGAAAGTGGGGTCAAAAAAATACTCTACATACAAATGGCAGCTCAAAAGAACATTTAGAGATCTGGTGTTCATTCCTTCTGTTTCTGATGTAGAGAAGAAGGGCTTATTCTTCACCTAGGCCCTTACTCCTAAGAAATAGAGTTGCTGCCTACAGAACAGAAGGTTCTGCTGTTTTATTTACTTCTGTAACAATGTTCAGCACTATAACCAGTTAGACAAATTAGAGGAGCATTGGAAGGCTTATATGAACCAATATATCATGGAGGAAGAAGAATCAGGAATGACTACGCCAGTGAAAATGGAAACAAGGAGGTTCGAAACTGAACACTGTGCAGTCATAATGACCAAACTTAGCCCCTAAGAAGAGGGGAAAAAATGTATATTTCTTTCTTCTTTGTTAGATGCAGAAGTCTATGGGAGTAGAATATTACATGTTATCAGTCACAGTCCATGTGTTGGTTGACTTTGCTACTTTCTTTGCCTTTTTATCCTTTGTTACAAGGGATGGTTCACTGGGCAGGGGAAATCTAGTTGGAAACAAAGGTGATTTTGGGGGGAAAAACAAAGATGATAAAAACAAAAATAAGATAATAAATATAATACTAAAATATATTCTACAAAAAGAAAGTCATTTTATGACTATTTTATAAATACAAAAAAAAAAGCCTCACCTTTTTTGCGAAAAAGGTTCTGTGGCCTATAAGGCAGGACAAAAGTACAGCTCTCAGGTGTGAATGTAAGGGAATTGTCACACATCTGAGTTTCCGGGAAAAGTGTGCAGGTGAAATCCCCGCTGCTTGTATTCCGTATCTCCGCCAGCTGACAGAAAGCATTCTCTTGAGCACAGCCTATAGAAACACAAGAGGTATTTGGTTTTGAAAATTTCTCGTCTGACTGACTCCCAGCCTCCGTCTCCCTCCACCCCTGGTCCAAAAGCCTACTCAGGGAGTTAGCTGATCAGTTAGTCAGATAACATTGGCTACAGATATTTTTGCAAATAAATTCTTTGATTTTATCAACTTTTCATCATTAAACGCCAAAAAACAGTTTCCAAAAACCATCCAGCCCAATTGTCTGATGGAAATGCAGGTTATGAGCAAGATTTTAAAACGTTATTTGGGTTCCCCTGAACTTGGTGCCAGTTTTATCTCTAGTTTACATCATCACATCAAATTTGGGTAACTCTGGGGTTCCCCAAACTTTCTGTGGGTAGGACCTGTTTTTTTAACTTTTCATCTCTTTGAACCTTTGAGATCAGTGAAGAAGGAGATGGAAGGTATTATCTTCGGGCAGTTCCTGAGTAGGTGGGGGAACCCAGGGATTCCCCATCTGCATTACCTTCCTCTCCCCTGCCTTAATGTTCTAAAAGATTAAAGCGGGGAATGGAGTCAGGGGTGATGGGGAAGCCCCCGTGGAAGAGGGATGCCAATGAGCCACAGAGAGTTTGAGGGAAAGATGAGTGATAGCTACAGCTGCCCACATGCAATCAACCCAGTTGCAACCTCTTCTACATCCATAACAAATTCAATTTTATATGATATTATTGGAGTAGCTAAATCCAGATATCTTAGAATGTAAGCTCCATTAAGGTGTACACAAGGTCATTCATTTTTACATGACCCCAGTACCTAAAACAGTGCTCTCTACTTATTAGTCAATAAGCACTTACTAAGTGCCCACTATGTGCCAGGCACTGTGCTAAGGAATGGGGATACAAAGATTGGCAAATGGCAGTCCCCGCACTCAAGGAGCTCACAGTTTAATGGAGGAGACAACAGGAGAACAATTATATACAAATAAGCTATATTCAGGATAAATTAGAAATAGGATGCTTAGTACATAGTTCTTGAATTGAATTGATTTATTCATGACCAGTTGGGATCACTTGGTGCACCTTATTTGGATATTTGATTATGTTCATTTTAGGACATAATTGTTCATTGACTGGTTAATGTCTATTTCATGTACTTATGGGACACCTGTGATCTGAGGGGCACTGTGCTAGACAGTGTAAGAGATAAAAAAAAAATATGTAGAAGATATAGTTCCTATAGTCAAAGAGCTTCCAGCCTAGTTGGACAGATGGGAAAAATGAACAATAAAAGGCCTAACATGGTAAGTGCCCAATGAGTGGTATAGCCAGCATGTGCTCTAAGGGCTGAAAGGAAGGAGGAATCACTATAGGTTGGGATGATGAGGGAGGATGTAGGTAGGGTTTGAGTTAGGACTGGATAAATGGGGCTGGTGGTGGGAAGGGGAAAGGGTATTCTAGATATTGAAGAAAAAAGTGAGGGAGTGATGTGGCTGTGGCATTTGAGGACACAGTAAGGAGAACAATTAATCTCCTCAAGGGTGAAGGCCAAACTATATAATCCTTCCACCTACTACACCCTCACAGCATCTAGGACAGGGATGAATATGGTTTAATTGGTCAATAAATCCTTATTGAATTGAATCTTCTATGTATCACAGTGGATGCTATGAATAAGCTGGGGATGTCTTATTCTACAATTGGCAAGGAGGCTCATTCCAGTTGAAATTTCTTACGAGAGAGACACCACAGTTTTGCCTGCTGGGCTGAATACTGGAGCTTGAAGAGCCGGTACTGTTGGCTGGGCACAGTCCTGTTGCCATCTATGAGAACAAGTTCAGTGTTCACTTGGGAGAAAAGTTCCATTGTTGAATCTGAAAAAGAGAAACTGAGTTGAAAGGAGACTGTATGTTGACTTTAATTTAAAATCACAGGACTTTTAGATAATATTTGTAAAATACTTAGCACTGTACCTGGCACATAGTAGTCCCTTAACAAATCCCTTCCCATTTTAGAACTGGGAGGGACCTTGATCTGTAGTGTTGGAACATCCAAAAAATGTTGAAGCTAGAATCAATGAAATAATCGTTTTAAGCACTGGTGGCAGATAGAGTACTGGACTTGGGATCTCAGCAAGGCCTCAGAATCCTGCCTCAGACTTTTAATAACTGTGTGACTCTGGGCAAATCACTTAACTTCTCTAAACCTCAGTCTCCTTATCTGTAAAATGGGGATAATAATATCAGCTACTTCTTAGAGTTGTTTTGTGAGGATAAAATAAGATAATATTTGCAAGGTGCTTTGCAAACCTTAACTTGCAATTTAAATGCTATGATAATTTTATTACTATCCTTATCATTAAATTATATAAATGTAAACCTACATCTTAGAGGACATCTGGCCCAACTCCTTAATTTTACAGATGAAGAAACTTAAAAGTGAAGGTGACTGACCTAAGTTCATAGAGTGACTAAGTGCCAGAGTCAGGTTATGAACCCAGGTCCTCTGTCTCAAAAATCCATCATTCTTTCTACTGTCCCATACTGCCAATCATTTATTAAATTCCTATTATTTTCCAGGCTCTGTGCTAGGTACAGGGGATATATGCATAAAAATCAAAGTCATTTTCCTAAAAGAGTCTGCAATGACATCTTATTAACAGAGAATGTCAGAACACAGAATATTAGAGCTAGAAGGAATCTTAGAAACACCATCTAGTTCAGTTCCTTTATTTTATGGACAAGGAAACTGAGTCCTAAAGAAGACTAGCAAAAGTCACACAGAAGGATAGACATCTTTCAGGAAGACGTCATTTATGAGTGCAAGCATATTCTACTAGAGAGTGTATCCATTCCCAGACTAAATGAATGTTTCCAAAAGGGTGAAAAGACACTCAGAATCTCAGCAGTTGTAAGATTGCTGTACTGGAGAGGAGGAGGGGCTCAAAAGGACTGTAATGAAATGGGGACAATGAGAATGGCTAAAATAGAGCCCTTGTTTGTTGAGACTTCCTTTCATCCTTTTATCTGAGTAGCAAATAGGTTAAGAGTGTTAGCTCTGCAACATTCTAGGTCCTGGCTCTCAGCTCACTTAAAGCCCAGATCCCAGTGGTGCCTCTGAGTTCTTTAGGATCTTCGTAAATCTTTCCCTGGACCAGTTTCCACTTTCTATAAAACAGACTTATAAACATGAACTATTCAGTTAGTCAGTCAATCAATTAATACTTATTAAGCACTGACAATGTAATAGCCATTGTGCTTACTAATGTCACAAGAAACAGCTCACAAGTGGAAGTAAACAGCCACAAAAAAACCAAATGAAAATCATTTAATTAACAGGATCATAGAATGTCAAGTTGTTTCTCTAAGAGACAAGAGAATGTAGAGTTAATTAGGATATAGAATGTTAGAACTGAAAGGGTCCTTAGAACATGGAATGTAAGAACACAGTACACAGGACATCAGCGATGAAAGCGCCCTTAGAACAAAGAGTGTTAGAATACAACACTCGAAATTTTATAGGTGAACGGGTCCTTAGATACTAGAATGTCAGAGAGTAGAACATCAGGGCCAGAAAGGACTTTGTTATTCAGTTGTTTTTGACTCTTTGTGACCTTATTTGGTCATAAATTGAAGATACCAAAGTGGTTTGCTATTTCCTTCTCCAGTTCATTTTATAGATGAGGAAACTGAGGCAAACAGGATTAAATGACTTGTCCAAAGTGACACAGCTAGTGTTTGAGGCTGGATTTGAACTCAGGGTTTCTTGACTCCCAGCCTGAGGCACTATCCACTGTGCTACCTAGCTGCTGAAGGACAATTAGTCATGGGATCACAGATTTGGAACTGGAAAGGACCTTCGAGGCCATCCAGCTCAATCCCCTAATTTTACAGCTGAGGAAATTGAGTCTCAGAACGGTGGATCCTTTCCCAAGATCACAATGCTAATTAGTAGCAAAGTCAGGACCAGGATGCCCATTTCCTGGCTCCCATGCCCAGTCCAGTGTTCTTTCTACTCAAAATAGAAGCAATGCAGCATTACTGTAAATCTCCTCCTCTAATGCCTGTGAAATTGAGGGGGCAGAAAGATGAGCACAGTAAGAATCGAAAGTTAATTCAAGAAGCTAGGTCTCTTGATTTTCAGTTAAATGTTCCACTTGAGATTGTCAAACACTGAATATGTGTTTGCACTCTCAAAAATGATTACCACATGTTTTCTTTTGAAAGATGAGGCGGAAGCCTTCTTACTTATCAAGATCCAGACTTGTACCTTCTCCTCGCTGCTCTCCCCTCCCCTTTCCTCTGTGCCAGTCAGCCTCCACAGAGAGAAGCACCCATTTTTGTCTTGCTCTGATTATCGGGGAGGCTTCTCTAGCTCTATCAGAGACCCCCGAGGGGAGAATGTGAGGGAAAAATGGATAGTACTCAGATATCACCAGGCCAAAAATAAAGCCAAAAATGAGAAAGATTTTTCTCTTAATCACATTATTGTTTTGAGACCCAGGAATGTAACTGACTGAAAAGATGCAAAATTGGTTTGTATTCTCCCCATCTCTCGCTCTCTCTCCTCTCTAAGCTTCTGCCTCCAAACTTGACTGGTTGTCCTGCCCTGTAGGAGGACATGCTAGATGAATGCAGTGGTGACTTTCTTCTTGCAATGAAGGATTATCTATCCAACACACTGGTACATGATTCACAGTCAAGGCATCATTATTTGAATGAGTCTCCTCACATATCAGTGAAGAGCTAATCTCTTAAATGTTTGATCCATGGGCACTCACTGGAACTATTGGCTATTTAGTGCTAGTGAAGGCCTTTAGGCACCTTTCTAGCTCTCATTCCTGTTTCTAAGCTTCAGAAAGAAGAGATCAGACAGCAGCAGATGTATCAAAATGCAGTGTTGTCTTATTCAATTTTTATAACAATACTATGAGGTAGGTACTACTATTACCCCCATCTTACAAATAAGAAAACCAAGACTGAAAGAAATTAAATGGCCTCCCCAGGGTCATGCAACTAGTAAATGTCTAAGACCAGGTTTGGCCTCAGTTCTTTCACAATCTAAGTGCACACTCTATGCACTGTGTCACACATCCCGTATACAGCTGGCTTTGTATATATCTGTTTATATTTTGTCTCCTCTGTTAGATTATAAGCACTTTGAGGGCAGGACTCTCTTTTGCCTCTTTTATATCCCCAATGCTTAGCACATCGTAGGCATTTAATAAATATTGACTGACTGATTAAAAAGACTTAGAAAAGAGATCTTTGTCATTATTGACCTTCTGTTTTAATTAGGGGAAATACACCTCCTTGTAGTTTCCACCCATTGTTCCTCATTCTATGTTCTAGTTCAAAATAGAATGAGTAACTCTCATTATGGCAACCATTCCTATATTTGCACACAACAACTCTGCCTCCCCCATAAATCCTTATCTCTGTAGGCTTACAATCCTAGTTCATTTGACTGATCTTAGCATGACATCACCTCAGATGCCACCCATTCATTCAGATGTAGATGCTATGTAAATAACTTTGCTTAATTGTTTTCTTTTGTGATAAGAAAGGGCTTAATGGGAATGGAAGTACTGTATAAGGTAACTGCTATCACATAAAAGGCATAAATATTATTTCCCCAGGAAAGAATCCATAGTCCATGTGTGTGAAAAATCTACCATTAAACTATGGTTACCTGGTATGAGTGGAGTAACCCATCCTTGAGCCACATCCCGGCTACATTCTGCAGACTTTGCCCGAGAAGCCACATCCAAATCTAGAAGAAAAGAGAAATCCATCACTCTGACTCCATGTGGGAAGCAGCAGAGACTAGACGTCTAAACCACCAACTAGTATTCTAGTTCTAGCAGCCAGGTGGCATAGCAGACAGTGTCAGGCTTGGAGGTCAAATCCAGGCTTAGCCACTTTTTAATTCTATGATCCTGGGCAAGTCACTAAAGTTGGTTTGCCTCCATTTCCTCAGCTTAGAAATTGAGGATCATACCTCACAGGACAGTTGTGAGGATCAAGTGACGTAATATTATGAAGTACTTAACACAGTGTCTAGCACATAGTAGGGACTTAACAAAGGTTTGTTCCCTTGCCCATCTTCCCCTTTCCTAATAATGAAAGACAATCAACAAGCATTTATTAAATGCTTGCTATGTGATGGACACTGGGCTAAGCATTGGGGATTCAAAGAAAGGGGGAAAATGTCTCTGCCTTCAAACCATGCAACCAGCTTTACATGGATGCATTCATGGATCCTTGAAGCATCCATCTATAAGCAACGAGTGCCAGAAATAGTTCTGAGTTAAATAAAACAAGAGGGAGAATTAGATAAGTAAGTTAGGACAAGCAAATAGAATTCTGGACTTGTAGTCAGAAAGGCCTTAATACACAGAGTCAGCAGGCATTTAATAAGTATCCACTATGTTCCACCATCTGACCCTGGGCAAGACACTTAATTTCTCTGACCCTCAGTTTCCATAAAAAGGATAAAAATAATGCCTTCTTCAGAGGGTTAATTTGTGAAGATCAAACGGGATATCATCGGTAAAGTGCTGTGCAAACCTATTATAGTCAATATTAAGTCAGTCAGTGAGGATTTTAATTGGCTGTCATATGGTGGACCTGACTGATCTGCATTCAGACAACTTGTGTCATGGGGGACACTGGAATGTTTGAGGATGTTCTGTGAGTCTTCCTTTCTCTCTGATTTTTGAGAGAAATGATTATTAATCTCTTTGGGAGATTCCAGGGAGTCCACTTTTTCTCATTTTTCATTTTAAAAAGTTCAGCTTTCTTGAAGGACATTATTGATAATGAAATTGCATTGACTTTCCTTATCTTGGTCAAACTCCACCCAACTTTGCAAAGAATTTAATCTAGGAAAAGCTGTGTTCTGTTCAAGCTTGGATGGATATAGATCCTTTTGTCCAGATAGCCCAAGGCTGAGGGTGGCCGGAGTACAGATAATTTGTCTGTCTAGGGGTCACTCTTAGCCTCTTATTGAACACCTAAAGGTGTGTAAACTGTGAGCTCACCCCCATCATTGTCTGGTTTTAGAGAGACTGCCAAATGACTATGCTTTTATTAATAACTTGCTGGTCTTATTAATAAAATGATTCCAGAAACTATGTCTCTCAAAAAGTCACATGTTCCTTCTAATGTTTCAACATAAAGAGAGTTCTGGCCTCTCTTTGTGAGAATGAAAAATGTCTGCCAACCTGGGCGTACCTGAGAAACAAGAGACACTAGTCAGATCCAAGACCACCATATTCAATGGTGTCTTTCTTTACATCTGATAAATAATGGGTAAAAGGAAGAAGATTCTTTTTTTTCTTGGGACCAAAACATCAAGAAATAAGAAATTTTTCCTGTATTCTCCAGCATCATTATTGCCCATGTAGAATGACTGGAGAGGGCCTAGGTAAAGCACCTTAAAAATGCAAGGCTACCAGTGCCTGGGATCAGGGGTGTGCTGGAGCCAGGGGAATGCCCTCCTTAGAATGGATTGTTAAATTGTCAATGCAAGCATTTATACCTTGGAAATCTGCAAATGCTATCAATTTGGGCTTAATTTATTATTTTATTGTTTGTCTAGATTTGAGAAAGTAATGGAAAACGTTAATAACAAATTAAAATTAAAAGTGTGTTATATGTAATTTTCTTTTTCAGAGAGCTGGTTATTAAATGGTGCCAACTCCTGCCTAGGATACACTTTAAGCCATCAGCAGAAAGCACCTTGGCCTTTTGTATTGAGGGTCTGCCAGAAATGAGATCTGCCAAGAATCAGATGCCCCCGAGGCACTGAGAGGGGGATGAGGGGTCCAGACGAGCCAGGAGCCAAGGAGGAAGAATCAGAATGGGATTCAATGAATGCTGATGGGGGAGGTGAGCTGGCTTCAGAGGCAGAGAAACAGGGCTAAAACAGAGGTCCCCAATCTTCTTTGTTCTGCAAACCTCTTTTAATAGCAACAAAATGTCATTGTGAACAACCAGAGTAACTTAATACAATATTTACAATATTCTTTTAAATTTATTAAGTGCTTACAATAACTAATATCCTAATAAACCTATAATACTTAAGCATGCTGGTACCTATTGGCACAGAGAAAATATATATTTGTAACATAATTGGGTAATTATTTACTGCTTAACAAGCCATTAAAGAATATTTATCCTGAAGCCCTTGGACCATTGGAGAGTTCTTGAACCACTAGGTTAAAGAAAACCCTTAGTGTCGTCACAATTTCACTTAAGGCTTCAGGCCTGACTCACCATATAATCTATCATCTCTCTCATCAGGATTGGCCTCAAGTGAAAACAGACAAGGGCTATTGATGCTAAAAAGCAAAATGCCTCATGGGACTTGGCTATGTCTACTTTAGTAACTCTGGTAACTGTTATTAAGTACAGTTTTTATCTCCCTGTGACTTAGTAAGTGGCCAATTTCTTCTACCTAGTTCCTTTCTTGAATTTCCAAATCCTTTTTAACTTTGATGTCGTATCTGCTGGATAAATAGAGCACCTGCTATTTCATTGGCCAGTCTTTCCTAGATAAGTAAACAGTGCACTTATCCTTGAGGTGAGCAGAGTATCCAGTGGAGATATCTAGGGTAGTGAATGCATAATTTAATAAATGCATTTGATCCCTCACATAATAAACATGTTAATAGTGTTGTTCTATGGCAAGTGGAGCACCACTGCTTCTGAAGAACCAAAACAATATGTCAAACACAGAGGGCCACAGAGGTGCATGGTGGGAGTGAGCAGGATACAATACATAACCAATTGGGAGCAGAAGTAAAAGATGTCGTGAAGGAATTGTATGATATG